>NC_140006.1:17880397-17960130 GCF_964263955.1 Coregonus lavaretus | reverse complement strand
GATTCAGAGAAGAGACTCATCCTCCTCTTCAGATTCAGACAGTGACAGTAAAAGGTTAGCATGTTTCTGCCTTTTTAGACCTGCAGGTCATTTGTACATATTATCCTGATGCCTTTTTAAAATGATAATACAACATTTATCACAAGAAACTGAACACCAATGTCCTAATAATGCTACAAGACAAGTCCTTGCCTTTGGCACTAGAGGGCGCTAAATCACTGTTGAAGAGGGAGGTGAAGCTGGTTTTTGGTTCCATCTCAAAAGCTGAGTTTTTGTGCCAAACTTGAAAAGTTTTGTCAACCATAAACTTTGTATGCTTGGTCGAAATATAGAACAGGTTGTAGCTACCCTTACTAAGGATGTCAGTTAATGTGTCCAGCTGCTTAATTCTGTGGTAATACAGGACAGTGATGAAAAAGGAGTCTTCGGATGTTTAGCAACAGGAAGAGGTAGTCTTATGAAATTTAAAATGGGTGTAGGGTTGATTTGAACTGAGTGAATGCATCATCCAGCCAATGTAATGCTTATCTTGTTGTTTGGGGTTGGGGCGGGGGGAGGCCTTATTTATTATTCTCCTATGGAACCGAGATAGTTATCATCCTCTATAGATGAGGTAAAGGTTTGTATCATAACATTAAGTGTATCTCTGCTTTATCTTCCTCAGCCAGCTCTCACAACAGCTTACTTCGACCCCCACCTACTAGTCCCAATCATTGATTGTTTGTGTGTGTGTGTTTTACTCCTCAGGCGCAGAAAGGACCACCATCATCATAATCCATCATGCCTCAGTCAGACTGGAGCCAGACCCCATGACAGCCATTCAAGGGGGGGGCCAAAGGGCGAGCGCCACCCCTCCTCCTCCCAACGACGCCAGCAGAGGCATGACACAGACTCCTCCGACAGGGGTCCCCTGTACCCCGTCACCGTGCTAGCTACAAGGCAGCCCCTGCTGCTCCTACACAAAGCCACAGGCGGCGCCATGACACAGACTCGGACGATTAAGTTCCCCCTAACCCCCCAATCAGACACACGCAGAGGGAGAGGAGCCCTCTTGTCCACAGCCGAGCAGCTTGACTGGTCTATGGACTGTCCTCATGTACCTCTGGACTGGACTCAGTGGGCTGTGGTTGAGAACAGTGTGTCAATCTGTAGGCTACTCCTCAAACCACCCGCAGGCTTGTGACCTTGCTTGAACTGATCATCGTTTTTATCTGTTTAATTTGTGTCTTGGTTATCTTTTTCTGAACCAGCACAAATTTATTTTATGATCTGAGTCTAGCTACCAAAATTGAAGGACATTTTGCCACTATTCATGCAAGTAAATCAGGGACTAGTAAGTACTGAAAGCAAGATAAGTAGATGTGTACTTGGTGCTGAAATTATGTTACTGTCAAAAACTTTTGCTGTCCAAGATATTTAATTCTGGTGTCACACTTGCCCATACCACCAGCAAAAAAAACATACGTGGGCCAACAATTGTTGGTCTCCTCTCCTATTTGGTTTGTCTCTCTTGGTCATCAGTTGAAAATCCTCTCATTCTGATGCTTATGGTCTCCAATACATCTCTCCATCCCACTGTGCCTCCTGCACTACTCAGCAGCTTTGCTCCTTTTCTTTCCTCCATCAAGCCAGAACTCCTTTGTCCCCATCCCTCCTTTCTGTTCTAGGTTCAGCTCCCTGCCTCCCTGGCTGTGGTGAGATACCATTGGAATGCACTCCAGTGGTCATAATGGAGTATAGTGTTTGCATTTGCCTTGAATTGGCTCTGAAAGGGGCATTCTGCTGGCTGGCACCTGGGGGTGCACTAAAAAGAGCAAGGCATTCACAAAGGAAAGTGCAAAAAACCAGGCTGGTCCTTTATATGGCCGAGTACCGTTAGGACCACCACACACAAACCAAGCTGATGGACCAGCAGGAGAGGAGGCAGAGACAAAGCCATCCTCTAAGGGACCCGAGAGTCCCGCCCCTCCCTCTTCTACCATACTCTCCTGCCATGTTTTATAGGCTTGGTTGCGTTAACCATGGCAGCCTAATCAACCTGAAAGAGCGTTGTCCTAGATTGCTCCCCAATTATTGCCTCCCTCCCCCGGTGCAGACCCCAACATAACAGACATACAGGGACAGGCCCCACTATCTCCATTTATCACTTATTCAATACCAGTTTTGGGTGGTTAGTTGGCTGTCATCACCTTTGACCAACCCACTCCCTTAGTCCCAGGTCATGGGGTGAGAGTAGTTGGGTGTGATTGAGGATTAGTGGCAAGAGAGTGGAGGAAGCTGTGACACCAAAGTACAGGCCAGGTCCATTTTTAGAGGACGTGGAGTCATTTTGAATTCAAACTGTGTCAATGGGGAGAGAGGCTTGATTTAACTTGTACGCATGGGGCACGGCCAGTTTCTAACTTAGAAGTTATTACAGTTTTTTCCAACCGCTTACACACAGAATCTTTTCATGTCACACGATTTTTTGAAACCTCTCACTCAAAGTGCAAAACTACACACCAAATCTCCAAAACCTTAAGCTATTTCTCAGCCTTTGACTCAGTTGTCAATTGCATAAAACACTTTTTTCAAAACACTACACACAATTCTCTACCTAAAACACAAAAATCTCACAGGAAGTGACTTGCTTTCCTTTTCCAAACACAACCAATCAAAATGCTACACTTATTCACCAGGTCACACACACACTCCTCACATATGTAAACACTAATTGCTTAACTGATCACTAACCAATCACTGCTTTACTGTAGTATCAGATTACCTGTTTTGAACAATGGATGCCAACAATGGACAGAGAGCAAGAGGAGTAGGAGGGAGAGGCAGGGGACAACAACGAGGACAAATTCAAAGACGAAGAGTTGGAAGAGGAGGAAGAAGAGGACGAGGGCAAAGAAGAGAAGGAAGGAGAGCCATCTCTGATGAGATTAGGGCAACACTTGTTGATCATGTGATCAACCATGGTTTGACCATGAGAGAGGCTGGACTGAGAGTCCAGCCCAACTTGAGTCGATTTACAGTGGCGTCCATAATTCGAACCTTCAGAAATGAGAACAGGTATGCAACTATCTAATGACTATTTTAGCATTACAGTAATGTACTGTAAATTACGTATGACTGCATAGTATTGCATAAACATTTGTAACTCTAAGCCATCCATTTACTGCACTGCATTGAATGAATGAGGTTGGTTATCATGCTGTACTACATTTTTTTTTGTACATTGTTTACTGTTCCTATGCTGAACACATACTGTGTTTGAATTCTGTACAGAGTGGAAAGGCAAAGACATCATGGAGGACGAGGGGACGAGGATGCTTGTTTACAGATGTACAAGAGACTGCAATTATAAATATGGTTTTGGCCAACAATGCAATTAGGATTCGAGAGATAAGAGAGCATATCTTGAACAATGACACCATATTTAACAACTCAATGCTGTAAGCCTGTCGACCATACAACGCATCCTCCAACCGCACTAAGTGACGATGAAACAACTTTACAAGGTGCCATTTGAGAGAAACTCTGACAGTCTTAGAATCTGCGACATTACTTTGTAGAGGTATGTATGCAACACTACTTCCAGTACTTCAGACATACCATATTTACTCATCTGTATATCCTTTTGTCTGTTATAGAGAGTATTGGAGATGGATGCACATGTAATTCGCCATGAATTTATTTATGTGGATGAGGTTGGCTTCAACCTCACCAAAACCAGGCGGCGCGGAAGAAATGTAATAGGACAGAGGGCAATTACCAATGTCCCTGGACAGCGTGGGGGTAATGTAACTATGTGTCCTCCATCACAATGCCACACTGGGTCCGTACAACACCGGCCATATGCTCACTTTTCTGGTTGCAATTTACACAATGCTTGTCCCTGATCCAGATCAGGAGCCTGCTAGATTTGTGGTTATATGGGACAATGTTAGTTTTCACCGGGCTGTTCTGGTCCAAAACTGGTTTGCCACTCATCCACAATTTGTAGTTTTGTACCTACCCCCATATTCACCTTTTCTAAATCCCATAGAGGAATTCTTCTCAGCCTGGCGCTGGAAAGTGTATGATCGCCAACCCTATGCCCGCATGCCGCTTCTCCAGGCAATGGAGGACGCATGTGGGGACATAGAGGTTGCCTCTATCCAAGGTTGGATACGCCATGCTAGGAGATACGTTTTCTCGTGCCAAACATCGAGGGAAGTATCTTGTGATGTGGACGGAGTATTGTGGCCAGACCCAGCCCGGAGAAGAGATGAGGCGTAGCTTAGCACTGGTGACTGCCCCCCCAAACCCCCTACCAATTCCTGGACTGCCACCCCCGGGACCCCACACACACAATTGTGTTCTTTACTGTATTCTAAAGAATATACATTTGGTTTACATATGTTTATGGTTTTGTTGTATGCTACTGTATATAACAGTAATGTTTGGCCTAATAAATATTTTCTGTTTCTACATTGCATTGGTGTTTACAGTATACTTGTTACCCCTCTCAGCAATTACTTTCACTGTAGAACATTGTATTGAAATGTCGATACAAGCCTATGAAAGACCAAAGAGCTTTAGATTTAGAAGTGTTTACATGGTATATCCAAAAATGTACTATTATGAAATAAGTGTTTGCCATTTGATGCAAATGCTTCATTCTGACATGTGTTTATGGCATTTTGAAGGAGAAGTGAGGCATTTTGTGTGTGCAGTTTTGGGAATTGTGTGTCGAGTTTTGAAAACGTGTGTAAGCAGTTGGAAAAAACTAATAGTAAATATGTAAACTGAAATATACAATATTTGCTTAGTGCCAGTTGGTAGATTCATTCAGATACATGTTGCCTTCCTTGGTTTGATCTGCTGTTGACCGATAATGTTACAGTTCAAGGAGATAGAGGTTAATGATGTAATGTCAGCATGCTCAAATCCAATTTTATATTTCACTTAACTGCACAAAGAGAAACAGAACATGTAAACTTTCTCTAATCGCTTTAATTACAGTGCTTTTCTCACAAAAAAATGAAAGCTGAAATAACTTTACATAAAAAAAAATACATGTTTAGACAGTTTTGCTAAAGAGATTAACAATGTTTTCAAAGGTTCAAACAATCAGTTTAAAATCAAGAGGTTTTTTAATCCAACGCCTTGCTTTAAAATAAACACTAAGACATTTCCATAGCACTCTGGTGGACAGGGCAGGGGTCAATTCAAATTAAAAGGCAGTCAATTCAGGAAGCGAAGTTAAATAATTTTTAATTGGAAAAAACAGCATCTATTTTCAACGACTTCTCAAACTGTGGAGTAGAAGCTATTCATTTCAAACGTTTTTACATTTTTGAAGTTAATTACAATCAAGTTCCAAGTTTTGAATTCACTTCCTGAATTGACTGCCTTCAATTCGAACCCAGCCCAGCTGGTGGAATAACACCCAAAACCTTTTGATAAGAAGCTCAAAGGGTCGTAACGGAACAGCATGTTTCTTTTGACATGAGGACAAAAGTATACCTCAGAACATGGCCAAGGACAACATGAGCTGTAAAGGAGATAAGATACTAGCACTAAGTTTAAAAATGTGGAGCTCAAAACAGATTTCTTATTGCCACTGACACATGATACATGCCTCATTCCAAAACGATTAATATACTTTTATCATTCTCAATAAAAAGGCATGAAAACACCACCTTTAGGTCATGATCGAGGCTAATGCAGGACATCAGAATGTAGGCCTATAACGGTTTTGTCATACCAGTGCATCACATAGCATACACCTTCAATTATAGGGTTGTTGTGGCGCTAAGTCATTGTGATGTGGATGTTGAGGACATCAAGGCATCCCAACCCTTGAGCACCTGCAGTTGACAAGAGGGGTAACGACAGAATGCTTGTGCAGACTAAAAATGTAAACAATCAATTAGCTAGTCCCGCTGACAATCAATGTGTGTACAAGATATTAGATTCTGCACAGGATATGGGATTATTATAGCAAATGGATAGGCAGGAAGGAATTCTGCTTCTCCAGGCATTGTGAAGATCTGTTGATTTGTGCAGAATCTGTGAATCGCAAACATGCACTTGTTGCTCACCAACAAGACCAACATACAGACCACATCCTGCACTTTTGTTGCTATTAAATTCAGGCTCATTGTGACGAAGGCAGTACACATTATTATTAACCTGAGCCGCTGTCATACCAACAATGCTGACCAGACAGCACCTCTGTTCATCACAAAGCAGGTGAATGATGAGATTCAGAGGAACATACTCTACATGGCAGCCACTTCTCAACATGATCTGGACATACAACAAAAGCTGGTAAGTGTTGACAAGAGTTTTTGACTTTGAAGCCCACCGACCTCTGTTTTAGGCTTCATCTCAATAATATTCTCACAGTACAACTAGTTAATGCCAGTGTTTTGCTAAATGGTATTTTGGGGGAGCAGGATATTGTAGCATTCAGAGGTATTAAACCATAAATGATTCAAGTAGTGCATCATGTATGCATTATTCAGAATCCCACCCCCCCCCCCAAAAAAATAAATGAAACGCTCCTTACAGTACAAATTACCAGCTGACGTATAACGTAAAGAAGTCATTAAATGTAGGGTTGAGACATGGGGTCCCATGATAGCTGGTTGAATGATTTTTTTTGCCTCCCTTTTCCATTTACTACACACGAGTATGTCTGCCCAAGGGCCAAGAAAAGGAAATAACCCAGGTTGATTTTTGTAAGTGTGCAATAAGCTGCCTCATAACCCCAAAAAACTAGACTATTTACATTAAATAAGAAACCCTGACAGTTTTCCAAGATTGGGTTATTATCCCCCCCCTGGCCCGTATGGTGTATTCTTGTAACTAGAGATGAGAAATGAGGGCATCATTCGAGTAGGTACGTTTTGACAAATGTAGCTCAATTTGCAACATCAGAAGAGTACAAAGCAAGGATAGAGAGAAGATAGTGTTACCCTTTTCACACTACTAAGCCGAGCCAAACTGAGCCGTACTGCATCGGCCTGGTTACTCATCTACCACAGTTGCTAGAACCTTGCTGGAAATGACAATGTGGAAGGAAATCATCCGAGCCACTGTACGGTTTGGGTCGGCAGGATAGTGTGAATAAGGTATATGTGAGTTGAGGAGGACAGTGGATGATGATTAGGCCTATTTCTGGTTTTTTAACTGATTAGACAACCAATCCAGTCCTTCATAGAGACCGTCTCCGCTGGTGGCACAGGTGGCCTGGATGTACCAGTTTCTATGGCGGAGGGAGTGCAGTCCCAGCTTGTCTGTGATTTCGGCCGCATTCATAGCATTTGGGAGGTCCTGAAAAGAGACATTTTCCCATTATGAGACAAAAGCCAAGCCAGGGAAGGAAGGACATCCAAAGTATATTACAGGGGTGTATATAGTCATTTCTATATTATTAAGACAAATAAAGCAAGTCAGCTGCTTTTAGGCGTCATATACTGGATAATTGAGGTGAAAAATGTAGGATACCTGTTTGTTAGCGAATACTAATAAGACTGCCTCTCGTAGTTCGTCCTCTGCCAACATTCTCATCAGTTCCTCACGGGCTTCGTTCACTCGCTCTCTGTCATTGCTGTCCACAACGAAGATGAGACCTGAAAAACACCCAGAGAGAAAAACATGAGCATTGAGTCACCTGACTTGCCTCTAAAGGGCTCGACATGAATGCTTGCCCTCTTGTACAGGACAAGTTAAAAAAAAAAATGTTGGACAAGAAGAATATAGATGTAAGTTGTCCGAATGGACAAGTAAAAAAATAATAATCACAATATCAAACAATTAGCCTACTCCGATCAGAGGGGCTAACATTAGAACACTATTCAAATCTATTTTTCCATGTACACAAATAAAAAGGCCTACATGTCAAAATGTAGGTGATATGCCCAAACCAATGCTGACATAAGGGAGGTGCCAGAAAATGTAGCCAAACTTTAATGAGACATTTAATTACATAAATATAGGTTAAAAGACAGTCATGTTTGACAAATATAATAAAGGATAATTAACATTAACGTCTAAAGGCATGATTCTGTTGACATACTCGAGGCACGGTTAATTCAGATCAAATGGTCACAAGACCGGAGAGTGAAGGACAGTGCCTGTTGCGCACCGCACATCACCCACCTTGAATCTGAGCGGAGGCGGTCAGCATTTTGAAACTATTTAACCATAAACGTAATTGTTTAAAACCTGGACGTTTTATGTCATTTTATGAAGCATGTCTTACCTTGTTTCAAAGTAGCCCAGCCAAAATATGACCATAGTCATGTTGAGGGAATTATTTTATAAACACTTAATATGCCATTGAAACCAGCATTTTTCTCATGTTCTATTGGTTTTCAAATCAACATGATTTTATTGTCCAGCAGCCAAAGGCATAATCCTAGTCATATTAGTAACCCATGCCAGTTGATGCATCTTTATATCTAGCCTCTTATTTTCAAAATTGTATTTTCATCTTGGTCAGATGAAACCGCTCACGCGTGAGGTGTGCTTTTGAGGACAAGTATTTTCCCGCTAATTGCATTTTGGAACATTCGCGTGTAGTCTACAGCCATGTGTGCATTGTTTAGCTTATAATATGAAGAAATAAAACTTTATCAACATTTTAAGCTAAATGGTCTGATCTGTTGCATCAGCCTCATTGCTTTTACATTTTTTAAGTGGTTGTATGGATTTTGGATCTATCGTCCCATAACTGTCCCAGAGTCTGTATTGAACCATATTCATCATTTTTATGACCAGACGCCCTTAATTTCGAGCCCTGGAGGGTATTATTTTATAAAGACATAAAAAGTATTTGGTTGTACTTGTAATGTTGCAATATTTTATAGGCTACCAAGGGTGGCAAACCATCCTCCAGGATAGCCTTAAAGGGGCATTGCTGTATTTTGAGACAAGCTTGAATATGCAAAGCATAAGTGTAGCCTACATTTTTGTCTGATTCTCTATGGTAATAAAGATAGTAATGCATTTTATTTTTTTAAGTGGTGCCTTGCATCATACAATGGGCAAGTGACTTGAGCTTTTGGACAAGTACAAAAAAAAATTGGCCTAAAAAGTTAATGCCAAGCGCTGCTCTAGTCTGTTGGCCCCCTTTGACAGGAGTGAAATGACTTGCTGTCTGCACACAACTTACCCTTTGTGTTCTGGAAGTAATGACGCCACAACGGTCGAATTTTGTCTTGGCCGCCTACATCCCACACTGTAAAACTTATGTTCTTGTACTCGACTGTCTCGACATTAAAACCTGAGTGGAGGAGAGAAGATATTAATAACCTGTCCAACCTATTTGAGGCAACACATGAACATGTCCAGGGGGAATTAATTGTGTTGTTTCTAATAAAACATTTTAAGTCTCATTGTTACACAAAATATAATATACATACAAACTGGGCTGACAACATTTAGGCCTACATACCACCAGTACTACTACTTACCTATAGTTGGAATGGTAGTTACAATTTCCCCAAGTTTTAACTTGTACAGGATTGTTGTTTTACCAGCAGCATCGAGACCCACCATGAGGATCCTCATCTCTTTCTTGCCAAATGCTTTAAAGAGGCTTGCAAATAAATTCCCCATAGTGAAGATGAGGGATTCAACTTTGGCAGAAGGAAAACTAGATGAGAACAACAAGACAAAAACCAATCAGATTTGTAACAGTCAGTGTGTATTTGTGCGCTGCCAATTATAGGTTAACCCATATTTTAAGCAATTATGAGTTGTTTAATATGCCTAGTTTAGAAGCTTGCTGACAAGTTATTTTTTTAAGCTAGCAAGATAGCTAGCTAACTAGCTTCTAGTTAGAATTTAACTAACCATGTAGCAAACATTAGCTAGCGTCAACTGTTAGTTAGGTAACGTTAACTATCTAGCGTTATACAAATAATTTATATACTAGCCAATTAGATAAAGGAAGATAACCGTCGTGTACAAAACTGTCTTGCAGTGATTTGAAATTACACAAATGGCTATATCGAAAGATGATTGACTAGCTATAAGTTAGCGCTCTACTAAGCTAGCTAGCTGGATGTTTTGCTAGCGTTAGCAAGTGGCGCCCAGCTAAGTTAGCCTAGCCAGCCATCTGGCAAGTTTTTTTCCAGAACTTTTTAACTAGCTAGACACCAGGAAATTATACAATTTTACGTTATATAGCTACTTAGCAGCTAAAAAACGATTTGAAATATGACTATTATCATATTCAAACATCAAGAGTATAAATTACAGTTGTTTTCAATTCTTTCCTCTTCAAGGCGTTTCCTTCCTCAAGATGGCGATTATTATTTGGCCACGTCACAGCTTCCAGAATTACTTCCGTGAAACAGCCGAAACAGAGACTTTGGCATATGGCCAGAGAGGATGAGGGGAAGAGAGAGGGATAACTCGGCCTACAATCTGTCTTCTCCAGCAGAAGGCGTTTTTCTGTTTTTTTCGCTCACCAAGCAAGGAGTTTTTGTATGGAGATCAATGAGTGTCGAATTTGGTCAACCAAATATCGAATGGCTTATTTGTTACTCGTTTATTTGATCAAATATACGTTTTGTAATGCTTAGGTTGTTATGAGTGTACTGATATAAGTAGGACACGTGACATCCTGTCAAACTTTTAGACAAAAACAATTTATATGGGAATTGTGCCTGTTACTGCAACCCTGGATCCTTCAGATGTCCTTACCATAAACCCTAAACTTAAGCTTAGCCATGACCCTAACCTTAACCATTTAAAATTTGAACTTCAATGGGGTAGGGACATCCCAAGGATTCCTGATAGCAAGGACCATTGTGGTTGTTCAAACATGTATCTGCCCTCTCATTGGCTAGAATGGTTCCACCTGACTTTCTTCTTCTTCTTCTTCTTCTTCTTCTTCTTCTTCTTCTTCTTCTTCTTCTTCTTCTTCTTCTTCTTCTTCTTCTTCTTCTTCTTCTTCTGTGAGGTTTATCTTCACCCTTGACCCATCCTCCTCTAATTTATTTCATGCATCAGCATATGACACCTTCTGAACTACTCTGACCCTGGCTACCTCAACCTGCCTCTCGCACACCGGACACTTCCGATCCCCAGCAACATGGGCACCCCTACAGATGACACAACTATTTCCACTGAAACTACACATTCCTCTTTCCCATGCCCTCATGCACACTTCCTACATATTGGAATCTCCCTCCTACACACAGCTGCAACATGACCATACTCGTGGTACCTGAAACACAGCAGTGGGTTCGGCACAAAAGCTCTAACAGGATAACTGATATATCCTAACATGACTTTGTAGAGTAAAGACTGATTCAAAATTCAAAAGGACAGACAGTGTCTCCTCTACTTCACCACGCTCACCACCAGGTCTGCGTCGCACCAAACGGCGGTCGTTACAAACACTAGGAATCTTCACCTTCAATTACTCCACCTCCGCTACCCCAGAAATCACTCCTTTCAATGGCGTCCTGTTCCTAAGAGCAAGAAACCGATCTTGCCCAAGTTGCATGGCATGGATCGCCCACTCCCCTCTGGGCAGAAGAAACACACACAAATACCACAAGTCCACTACGGGTTACCTTCACTGACTCAGCTGCACCCAACTCCTTTCCCACCCACCCTGAAACCACACATGGATTCGCCAAACGGCAATGATCCACTTTCTCAAAAAATGTCACTCCTACTGGACTAGATTCTTCTTTATCATGTCCATCAATGCAAGGCTCGGGCTCAGAGCTCTTCACCACACCTTCCACTTCACTTAACTCACTGTCATTCACTTTCCTTTCACCTCCAAAACTCGACCTTGCATACTGCTCAGTCTGTTTGTACTTGCCAACAGTCTTCTTAGTAAAGAAACAATGTTCTTCTGTGAGGATTTCAATACTACAGCATAACGACAGCAATACTACAGCATAACACATGCTTAGAAGATGTTATTGCGGGTGTAGCGAAATGCTTGTGTTCCTAACTCCAACAGTGCAGTAATATCTAACAATACACAACAATACACACACATTTAAAAGTAAAACAATGGAATTAAAAAATATAGAAATATTAGGACGAGCAATGTCAGAGTCTAAAATTGAATTTCTTTAAAAACAATTTTTATTATCAATCTACAGTCGTGGTCAAAAGTTTTGAGAATGACACAAATACTAATTTTCACAAAGTCTGCTGCCTCAGTTTTGATGATGGCAATTTGCATATACTCCAGAATGTCATGAAGAGTGATCAGATGAATTGTAATTAATTGTCCCTATTTGCCATGAAAATGAACTTAATCCCCCAAAAACATTTCCACTGCATTTCAGCCCTGCCACAAAAGGACCAGCTGCCATCATGTCAGTGATTCTCTCGTTAACACAGGTGAGAGTGTTGATGAGGACAAGGCTGGAGATCACTCTGTCATGCTGATTGAGTTAGAATAACAGACTGGAAGCTTTAAAAGGAGGGTGGTGCTTGAAATCATTGTTCTTCCTCTGTTAACCATGGTTACCTGAAAGGAAACAAGTGCCGTCATCATTGCTTTGCACAAAAAGGGCTTCACAGGCAAGGATATTGCTGCTAGTAAGATTGCACCTAAATCAACCATGTATCGGATCATCAAGAACTTCAAGGAGAGAGGTTCAATTGTTGTGAAGAAGGAGTCAGGGCGCCCAAGAAAGTCCAGCAAGCGCCAGGACGTCTCCTAAAGTTGATTCAGCTGCGGGATCGGGGCACCACCAGTGCAGAGCTTGCTCAGGAATGGCAGCAGGCAGGTGTGAGTGCATCTGCACGCACAGTGAGGCGAATACTTTTGGAGGATGGCCTGGTGTCAAGAAGGGCAGCGAGGAAGCCATGAATTAGGAAACATTTCTAAAAACCTGTTTTTACTTCGTCGTTATGGGGTATTGTGTGTAGATTATTCCTTTTTAGAATAAGGCTGTAATGTAACAAAATTTGGAAAAAGTCTGAATACTGAATACTTTCCGAAAGCACTGTAAGGTGCAGGGATGAGTAACCGGGTGGTAGCCGGCTAGTGACAGTGACTAAGTTCAGGACAGGATACTTAACAGTCTGATGGCGTTGAGATATAAGCTGTCTCTCGGTCCCATCTTTGATGCACCTGTACTGACCTCGCCTTCTAGATGATAGCGGGGTGAACAGGCTGTGGCTCTGGTAGCTGAGGTCCTTGATGATCTTCTTGGCCTTCCTGTAACACCAGGTGCTGTAGATGTCCTGAAGGGCAGGCAGTGTGCTCCCGTTGATGCGTTGGGCTGACCGCACCACCCTCTGGAGAGCCCTGTGGTTGCGGACGGTGCAGTTGCAGTACCAGGCGGTGATACAGCCTGACAGGTGCTCTCAATGGTGCATCTGTAAAAGTTTGTGTGGATCTTAGGGGCCAAGCTGAATTTCTTCAGCCTCCTGAGGTTGAAGAGGCGCTGTTCCGCCTTCTTCACCACACTGTCTGTATGGGTGCACCATTTCAGATTTTCATTGATGTGTACGCAGAGGAACTTGAAGCTTTTCACCTTCTCCACTGTGGCCCCGTCGATGTGGATGGGGGCGTGCTCCCTCTGCTGTCTTCTGAAATCCACGATCAGCTCCATCGTTTTGTTGACGTTGAGGGAGAGGTTATTTTCCTGGCACCACTCTGCCAGGGCCCTCACCTCCTCCCTGTAGGCTGTCTCGTTGTTGTTGGTAATCACGCCTACCACTATTATGCTGTCTACAAACTTGATGATTGAGTTGGATGCATGCGTGGCCACGCAGTCATGGGTAAACAGGGAGTACAGGAGGATAGTGGAGATGTTGTTGCTTACTTTCACCACCTGGTGGCGGCCCGTCAGGAAGTCCAGGACCTGTAGGGGTAAAGTGGAGGCGATATGCTCCTTTACTAGCCTCTCAAAGCACTTCATGATGACAGAAGTGTGCTATGGGGCGATAGTCATTTAGTTGAGTTACCTTCGCTTTCTTGGGTACAGGAACAATGGTGGACATCTTGAAGCAAGTGGAGACAGCAGACTGGGATAGGGAGAGATTGAATATGTCCATAAACACTCCAGCCAGCTGGTCTGCGCATGCTCTGAGGACGCAGCTAGGGATGCCGTCTGGGCCGGCAGCCTTGCGAGGGTTAACACGCTTAAATGACTTACTCACACCGGCCACGGAGAACGAGAGCGCACAGTCGTCAGGGGCGGCCCGTGTCGGCGGCACTGTTTTATCCTCAAAGCGGGCGAAGAAGGTGTTTAGCTTGTCCAGGAGCAAGACAGCAGTGTCTGCAACGTGGCTGGTTTTCCCTTTATAATCTGTGATTGTCTGTAGACCCTGCCACATACGTCTCGTGTTTGAGCCGTTAAATTGCGACTCCACTTTGTCTCTGTACTGACGTTTTGCCTGTTTGATTGCCTTATGGAGGGCATAACTGGACTGTTTGTATTCTATCATATTTCCAGTATACCACAATCACACCAAGAGTAGTTAATCATGAAACATACACCTCCACTTTTCTTCTTCCCAGAGAGTTCTTTATTCCTATCCGCACAATGTATTGAAAACCCAGCTGGCTGTATGGACAGTTACAGTATATCCGGAGAGAGCCATGATTCTGTGAAACAGTATATTACAGTCCCTGATGTCTCTCTGGAAGGAGATCCTCGCCCTGATCTCGTCTACTTTATTATCCAGGGACTGAACATTAGCGAGTAATATACTCTGAAGCAGCGGTGGACCTCATGAGTCTGACTAAAAGTCCACTCCAAATACCTCTTCTCTGCCGGCGGCATCATGGAGCAGCCTCAGGGATAAGTTAAATTGCCTTGGATGGTACGAACAAAGGATCCAATTCAGCAAAGCAATATTCCTCGTCAAAATGCTGGTGAGTTACCGCCTCTCTGATATCCAAAAGTTATTTCCGGCTGTATGTAATAATGCAAAGAACGTTTTGGGCTAATAATGTGAGAAATAACATAAAAATAAAAAGAATACTACAAAGTTGCTTAGGAGCCTGAAACAAGGCGGCCTGTCTATCAGCACAATCTCTCCTCATGGTTCTACTTAAAGTAATGTTCTGAAATTGTTCCAAGAACGTTAAGAAACAATGGTCTTCTGTGGGAATTTCAGTATTTCAGCATAACGTTTCCTACAGATTTCCTCATGGTTTTATTTAAAGTCATGTTCTCAAATTGTTAAGAAAACGTTCAATAAAAACCACAGGAAAACTTTTGTAACATTCAGAGAACGTTCTAAGAATGTTATTAAAAAATATATACATTCCGTTCTCAGCATCAACAAAACTCTCTCTGTCCTCTATCTTGTTTAGTGTGTTCAGGTGTATTGGCGGTGCAACAAAATTATAATAGATAATAATAAAATAATGGGGTCAATGCAAATAGCCCGGGTAACCATTTGATTAGCTAGCAGTGTTATTAAAAGCCTTATTGAAACATTCAGTGAAAGTTATAAACAAATACTCTAAATAACTTATAATTTCCGTTCTCAGAACATTGAAGGGAAATTTCAAAAATATTCAACTTCATCATCTCCGGCACCACCCCAACATCAACTTACTATATGTGAAAATTCCTAGTTTCTATGTTTGGTAGTAAAACAGATAGAGAAAGATAAGTGTTTCCAATGACATCATCAACCAATTAGTAGGCAATTAGTAGGAAATGCCTACTCACAATTGGTCAAACTCAAACGACACACAGATGATGTCATTGGAAATACTTATCTTCCTCTATCTTTTTTACTACAAAACATAGAAACGGACCATTTTCACATGTTGATGTTGGGGTGCTGTTAGGCCTACTGCTGCTAGGTAGCTCTCTCTCTGCTCTCCCCCTCCCCTCTGTCTGTCCTTGATTGCAGGAGTGAAGTCTGGTGTGCGGGAGTCAGGGTTCCAGCTGCAGCTCATTCACCATAATCACCTCAGCCTTTAAGACCCGGTCAAACTTTCCACTCATCGTCAGATCATAGTCAAGACGACCATGTTAGTCTCGCTGCCGACTCAACCTGTTTGTTTTCGCTCTTTGTGTTTTTGGCCTGTTCTATTTACTTTTCTCCTGTGCCACAGATTATGGGAACCTGACTTCTGCCTCCGCTTCACTCCTGCCACCACCATCCTGCTCCCCACTACCGGACCTCCCTTTTGGACTCACCACGGACACTAGGACATTACGGTACCACACCTGCCCTGACCTGGATCTGTTACCCTCCCTGTAACCTGGACTTGCTCTTCCCCTATTATTGGAAACCTGGACTTTTTGAACATTGTAAATAAACCTGTTAAACCTTCTCTGGCTTGGTGTACTTGTCTGCATTTGGGTTCTAATCCAGTTAAATCATGACAGTATGATCTGACCAACATAAACCCAGCAGACAGTAGCTCGGATACCACCCCAGAGTGCACTCAAATTCGGACTGCTATAGCCAATCAGGACATTTTACTTGGCCAACATGATACCCTGTTTAAGACTATTGCTGAGAACAGTCAGGTGCTGTTTAATCAGGTTCAATTACTCACCAATCAGGTGTCTGTCCTTACTACCCAAGTTAATAATGCAACCCTCGGGCATGGCATACAAACTGCCCCTTCTCCTGCTCCACCTGTTTTTTCTGGCCCTCCAGCCCAGATCAGAGAGCCTTTTGTTCCTGCTCCAGAGCGCTATGATGGGAACATGGGAACCTGTGGTGAATTTTTGACTCAATGCTCGTTAGTGTTTGAACAACAGCCCCTCACCTACGCCTCAGAAAGAGCCCGTATTGCCTACCTTATCAACTCTACTAGCGGTTCCGCTCGTGCCTGGGGATCCGCGGTCTGGGAGAGTCAGTCGGACATTTGCAACGCTTACGTGGCCTTCTCCACTGAGATGAGGAAGGTTTTTGACCACCCCGTACGGGGCAAGGAGGCTGCGAAACGGTTGTTGACTCTTCGGCAGGGGGTTCGCAGTGTGGCGGAGATGGCAGTGGAGTTTCGGACGTTAGCGGCGTTGAGCGGTTGGAATGACGAGGCATTACAAGGAGTGTTCATCAATGCTTTGTCTGAGACTTTAAAAGATGAGTTGGTGTCATATGATGTATCGCCTACGCTGGATAATCTTATTTCACTCACAATCAGGTTGGATAATCGGATTCGGGAGCGCCACCGGGAGAGGAGTGTTAGTTCCAAGCAACTGGTCTGTCGTCAACAAACTCCTTCCCGCATCTTCCCTACGGAGAAAGCCGAGTCTTCCCGAGTCGATACGAGGAGCACTGAACCCGAAGCCATGGAGGTGGGTCGTCCACGGTTGTCCTCAGAGGAGCGTGCACGTCGTATTCAGGCTCGGGTCTGCCTGTATTGTGGAGAAGCTGGTCATTTCGTTCCTTCCTGCCCAGTTCGTCCGGGAAAAGGGCCGGCTCATCATTATTGGGAGAAGTTTTGGTGAGCCGAGCAGCGGATTCTTCCTCTTCTCCCCGCATTCTGCTCCAGGCATCCCTCCAGTGGCAGTCCCTGAATTTCTCGGTTAGTGCGCTGGTTGACTCTGGTGCCGATGAAAGCTTTTTGGATCGAGAGTTGGCTCAACAAATGGAGTTAGAGACTGTTCCTATGGACTGTCCGCTGCAGGCTAAGGGTCTAAATGGACAATTGTTGACCCGTATTACTCATCAGACTGTTCCTGTTTGTCTCAGAGTGTCGGGTAATCATCAGGAGAACATTCAATTCCATATAATTGACTGCCCACAGACCCCCCTGGTCCTTGGTATCCCCTGGCTCATAAGACACAATCCACACATTGATTGGGTGACCGGTAGAATTGTTTCATGGAGCACATTTTGTCATGTGAATTGTTTGTGTTCTGCTCAGACCCCTGCCAGCACTGTGCCTCAACCTCCACTGGAGTCCATGGATCTTTCTGCTGTCCCTGACGTGTATCATGACCTGGCATCCGTTTTCTGCAAACACAGAGCTACTTCTCTTCCTCCTCACCGGCCTTACGACTGCGCCATTGACCTCCAGCCAGGAGCCCCTCTCCCCAGCAGTCGCCTGTACAATCTCTCCCGCCCGGAGACGGAGGCTATGGAGAACTACATTCGGGACTCCTTGGTGTCAGGTATTATTCGTCCTTCCTCGTCACCTGTAGGAGCGGGATTCTTTTTTGTTGCTAAGAAGGATAAGACCCTCAGACCCTGTATTGATTTCCGTGGACTTAACAACATCACCATTAAGAACAAATATTCTCTGCCTTTAATTAACTCTGCTTTTCCCCTCCTTCATGGTGCAACTATCTTCACTAAACTGGATCTACGAAATGCGTATCACCTGGTGCGCATTCGTAAAGGTGATGAATGGAAGACTGCCTTCAACACACCTTTGGGACATTTTGAGTACCTGGTTATGCCTTTTGGGTTGTCCAATGCCCCTGCCGTTTTTCAGGCACTAGTCAATGATGTCCTTCGGGACATGTTGCATCGGTTTATTTTTGTCTATCTGGATGATATCCTGATTTTTTTCAGAGTCCTCCCAGGAACACGAACTGCATGTGCGCCAGGTGTTGCAAAGGTTGTTGGAGAACAAACTGTTTGTGAAGATGGAGAAATGTGAATTTCATGTGTCTGAGACCTCTTTTTTGGGTTACATAATAGCTCAGGGGGAGTTGCGGATGGACCCAGCTAAGATCTCTGCTGTCACGGACTGGCCAGCCCCCTCCACCCGCAAACAACTTCAACGATTCCTGGGGTTTGCGAACTTCTACAGGAGGTTCATCAAGGACTACAGCCGCATTGCGGCGCCACTCACCGCTCTCACCTCCATCGCATGACCGTTCGCTTGGAATGAAGAGGCCGAAGCAGCGTTTGAAGAACTGAAACATCGCTTCGCCTCGGCTCCCATTCTGATGCAGCCGGACCCCGACCGCCAGTTTGTCGTGGACGTGGATGCATCCGACACTGGGTTAGGTGCGGTGTTGTCACAACGTTCACCGGAAGATAACAAACTGCATCCCTGTGCTTTCCTTTCACGGAAACTTTCTCAGGCAGAGAGGAATTATGATGTTGGCAATCGTGAACTGCTCGCCGTGAAGCTGGCTCTCGAAGAGTGGCGGCATTGGCTGGAGGGGGCGGAACAACCCTTCATCGTTTGGACGGATCATAAGAATCTGGCATACATCCAGTCAGCGAAGCAGCTCAACCCCCGTCAAGCCAGGTGGGCACTATTTTTTGGTAGATTCAATTTTTCTCTGTCTTACCGTCCTGGGTCACGCAACGTCAAACCTGACGCCCTGTCTCGTGTTTTTTCTGCTGTTGATACTGGTAGTAACCCTGAACCCATCTTGCCTCCTACCTGCAGTATTGCGGCCATTACATGTGACATCGAAGGGATTGTTAGACAGGCTCAACATCATCAAGCTGACCCTGGGAGCGGTCCTCCTAACCGGTTGTTTGTCCCTGAGTCTGTTCGCTCCCAGGTACTTCAGTGGGCTCACTCGTCTCCCCTTACCTGTCACCCTGGAGTTACTCGGACCCTTGACTTTGTGCGACGGAAGTTCTGGTGGCCCAGGATGGAGGCGGACACTCGAGCCTTCATTGCTGCTTGTACGGTATGTGCACGTAGTAAGAACTCCACCCAGGCCAGCGCTGGTCATCTAAGACCTCTGCCAATACCCAGCCGGCCCTGGTCCCACATTGCCTTGGATTTTGTCACTGGACTTCCCCCCTCGTCTGGAAAGACTGTCATTCTTACTGTTATTGATTGTTTTTCTAAGTCTGCTCATTTTTTGGCCCTACCTAAACTGCCCACTGCCAGAGAAACGGCTGATATTTTGGTTGAACATGTGTTCCGCTCTCATGGTCTACCCACGGATATTGTCTCTGACAGGGGTCCCCAGTTTGTCTCCCAGGTTTGGAAGGCTTTCTGTAAAGCTTTGGGCATTACATCCAGCCTGTCCTCTGGATATCACCCCCAGACCAACGGGCAAGCCGAGAGAGCGAACCAGGAGATGGAGACCGCTCTCCGCTGTGTCACAGGGTCTAACCCTGGGTCGTGGAGCTCCATGCTCCCCTGGGTGGAATATGCTCATAACACCTTGACTAACGCTTCCTCTGGTTTGTCTCCCTTTCGGTGTGCTCTGGGTTATCAACCTCCCCTGTTCCCTTCTCAAGAGAGGGAACTGGCGGTACCCTCGGTGCAGTCCCACATGCGCCGCTGCTTCAAGGTCTGGAGGAAGGCCAGGGTAGCTCTGTCCCGAGCTTCGGCGTACATGCAGAGGCAAGCCAACCGTCACCGGTCCCAGGCTCCCGGTTACTCTCCTGGTCAAGAGGTATGGCTTAAGTCACGTGACCTTCCGTTGAAAGTGGAGTCTAAGAAGATGGCGCCTCGTTTTATAGGACCGTTCAAGATACTGTCTATTGTTAACCCCTGCGCGGTTAAGCTACAGCTTCCTGCCTCCCTACGGGTTCATTCCACCTTTCATGTTTCCCAGATTAAGCCTGTGTCGGTTAGCCCTCTGTGCCCGCCCTCTCGTCCCCCTCCTCCGCCCAGGATCGTGGGTGGGGGTCCGGTATACACTGTCCGGCGACTTCTGGATATTCGCCGCCGGGGTCGTGGTTTCCAGTACCTGGTGGATTGGGAGGGTTATGGTCCTGAGGAACGTTCCTGGGTGCCCAGGAGCTTCATTGTGGATCCTGCTCTGGTCCGTGAGTTTCATAGGTTACATCCTGATAAACCCTGTCGGTCGCCAGGTGGCGTCCGTAGAGGGGGGGTACTGTTAGGCCTACTGCTGCTAGGTAGCTCTCTCTGCTCTCCCCCTCCCCTCTGTCTGTCCTTGATTGCAGGAGTGAAGTCTGGTGTGCGGGAGTCAGGGTTCCAGCTGCAGCTCATTCACCATAATCACCTCAGCCTTTAAGACCCGGTCAAACTTTCCACTCATCGTCAGATCATAGTCAAGACGACCATGTTAGTCTCGCTGCCGACTCAACCTGTTTGTTTTTGCTCTTTGTGTTTTTGGCCTGTTCTATTTACTTTTCTCCTGTGCCACAGATTATGGGAACCTGACTTCTGCCTCCGCTTCACTCCTGCCACCACCATCCTGCTCCCCACTACCGGACCTCCCTTTTGGACTCACCACGGACACTAGGACATTACGGTACCACACCTGCCCTGACCTGGATCTGTTACCCTCCCTGTAACCTGGACTTGCTCTTCCCCTATTATTGGAAACCTGGACTTTTTGAACATTGTAAATAAACCTGTTAAACCTTCTCTGGCTTGGTGTACTTGTCTGCATTTGGGTTCTAATCCAGTTAAATCATGACAGGTGCTGGAGATGCTGAACAATTTTTAAGTTTCCCTTTAATAAAACCTCCCAGGAAAACTTTCAAGCAACCAGAGTAAAACGTTCTCAGAAAATCCTTGCAACCTCAAATTAAAAAACATTACGTTTTACCGGTCAGGAAACGTATGGCTTCATTCCCAGAACCAATGGCAAACCAAAAACTTGCATTCCCACAACTTCCAAGGAACCAAATGTGTTAGCTGGGAGACTTGGAGCAACCACCACAAGGGACAAGTGAACATCGACCACAACTTCAGCCAACTCACTAGGAACACCATCCATGTCATATCCTCACATGGTCTCTCCTATCATTGCTACGCAGACGACACACAATACATTTTCTCCTTTCCCCCTTCTGATAACCAGGTGGCGAATCGCATCTCTGCATGTCTGGCAGACATATCAGTGTGGATGTCGGATCACCACCTCAAGCTGAACCTCGGCAAGACTGCCCGCTCCATGATCTTGCCAACACGGTTGACAACTACATTGTGTCATCCTCCCAGAGTGCAAAGAACCTTGGCGTGGCCCTGGACAACACATCAAAGCGGTGACCCGATCCTGCAGGTTCATGCTCTACAACATTCGCAGAGTACTACCCTACCTTACACAGAAAGCGGCACAGGTCCTAATCCAGGCACTTGTCATCTCCCGTCTGGATTACTGCAACTCGCTGTTGGCTGGGCTCCCTGCCTGTGCCATTAAACCCCTACAACTTATCCAGAACGCTGCAGCCCGTCTGGTGTTCAACCTTCCCAAGTTCTCTCATGTCACTCCACTCCTCCGCACACTCCACTGGCTTCCAGTTGAGGCTCGCATCTACTACAAGACCATGGTGCTTGCCTACGGAGCTGTGAGGGGAACGGCACCTCCTTACCCAAACGAGGGCACTAGGTTCATCCACCTCTGGCCTGCTAGCCCCCCTACCTCTACGGAAGCACAGTTCCCGCTCAGCCCAGTCAAAGCTATTCGCTGCTCTGGCACCCCAATGGTGGAACAAGCTCCCCACGACGCCAGGACAGCGGAGTCACTGACCACCTTCCGGAGACACTTGAAACCCTACCTCTTTAAGGAATACCTGAAATAGTATAAAAGTAATCCTTCAACCACCCAGTGGATCTGGCTTTTCCACCAAACTCACTTCCTCAAGCTCCTGATTCTCGTCACAAGACACAGCCATATCACCCCGCAAATCCCAGACTGGTCTTCCAGCGAATCCTCACCCAGCGAGCACATTTGGTTCCTTGGAAGTTTTGGGAACGTATGTTTTTGGGTTAACATTGATTGTTAGTTTAAAACTTTCTGAGAAGAGAAGTGAACATTTAGCCAGTTCTGAGAACATTTTCCCATGCAATTTTTAGGTTGCAGGGAGGTTATGCAAGTTCTCCTCTGGTTCCTTGAAAGTTTTCCTGGGAGGTTTTATTAACGCTCTGAGAAAAAAAATTATAGGTTATTTGGAGGTTTTTGAATAACTTCCTTAACTTTCAATAAGACTTTTATTAACACTGCTACAGTGCCTTCAGAAAGTATTCACACCCCTTGACCTTTTCTACATGTAGTGTTACAGCCTGAATTTAAAATGGATTTAAGTTAGATTTTTTGTCCACTGGCCTACACACAATACCCCATAATGTCAAAGTGGAATTATGTTTTTATAAATGTTTACAAATGAATAAAAAATTAAAAGCTGAAATGTCTTGAGTCAATAAGTATTCAACCCCTTTGTTATGGCAAGCCTAAATAAGTTCAGGAGTCAACATACTGGCCCCGTGTAGCTCAGTTGGTAGAGCATGGCGCTTGCAACGGCAGGGTTGTGGGTTCAATTCCCACGGGGGGCCAGTATGAAAAATGTATGCACTCACTAACTGTAAGTCACTCTGGATAAGAGCGTCTGCTAAATGACTAAAATGTAAATAATAACTTGCATGGACCCACTGTGTGCAATAATAGTGTTTAACATTATTTTTGAATGACTACCTCATCTCTGTACCCCAAACAAACAATTATCTGTAAGGTCCCTCAGTCAAGCAGTGAATTTCAAACACACATTCAACCACAAAGACCAGGGAGGTTTTCCAATGCCTCGCAAAGAAGGGCACCTATTAGTAAATGGGTAAAAATAAAAAAACAGACATTGAATGTCCCTTTGAGCAAGGTGAAGTTATTAATTACACTTTGGATGGTGTATCAATACACCCAGTCACTACAAAGATGCAGGCGTCCTTCCTAACTCAGTTGCCGGAGAGGAAGGACACAGGTCAGGGATTTCACCATGAGGCCAATGGTGATTTTAAAACAGTTACATAGTTTATTGGCTGTGATAGGAGAACAACATTGTAGTTACTCCACAATACTAACCTAATTGACAGAGTGAAAAGAAGGAAGCCTGTAGAGAATACAAATATTCCAAAACATGCATCCTGTTTGCAACAAGGCACTAAAGTAATACTGCAAAAAAAGTGGCAAAGCAATTATCTTTTTGTCCTAAATACAAAGTGCTATGTTTGGGGCAAATCCAATACAACTCCATTACCACTCTCCAAATGTTCAAGCATAGTGGTGGCACCATCCATCATGTTATTGGTATGCTTTTAATCGTAAAAAAGAAACGGAATGGAGCTAAGCACAGACAAAATCATAGACGAAAACCTGGTTAAGTCTGCTTTCCACCAGACACTGGGAGATGAATTCACCTTTCATCAGGGCAATAACCTAAAACACAAGGCCAAATCTACACTGGAGTTGCTTACCAATAATACATTGAATGTTCCTGAGTGGCCCGAGTTACAGTTTTTACTTAAATCTAATTGAAAATCTGTGGCAAGACATGAAAATGGTTGTCTAGTAATGATCAACAACCAATTTGACAGATCTTGAAGAATTCTGAAAATAATAATGGGCAAATGTTGCACAATCCAGAAGTAGAACGCTGAGTTCATCTCAGCCTATGCTGCCCTTCAGTCCCTTGACCTTTTGGCCCTGACAGAGACATGGATCACCACAGAGAACACTGCTACTCCAGTTGCTTTCTCTTCATCTGACTATGTGTCCTCTCGTAGTCCGAGAGCATGTGGTTGTCGCGGTGGTGGCTCAGGGCTACTAATTTTTCTTACGTGGATTTTTTAAATGTTCAAATCAAATCAAATTGTATTTGTCACATACACGTGTTTAGCAGATGTTATAGCGGGTGTAGCGAAATGCTTGTGCTTCTAGCTCCGACAGTGCAGTAATATCTAACAATTTCACAACATATACCCAAAATTCACAAAACTAGTAAGGAATGGAATTTAAGAATGTATACATATATAGACAAGCAATGACAGAGCGGCATGGACTAAGATACAGTAGAATATTATAGAATAAAATGCAGTATATACATATGAGATGAGTAGTGCAAGATATGTAAACATTATTAAAGTGACTAGTGTTCCATTTCTTAAAGTGGCCAATGATTTCAATAGGCAGCAGCAGCCTCTAATGTGCTAGTGATGGCTATTTAACAGTCTGATGGCCTTGAGATAGAAGCTGTTTTTCATTCTCTTGGTCCCAGCTTTGATGCACCTTTACTGACCTCGCCTTCTGGATGATAGCGGGGTGAACAGGCAGTGGCTCGGGTGGTTGAAGTCCTTGATGATCTTTTTGGCCTTCCTGTGATATCGGGTGTTGTATGTGTCTTGGAGGGCGGGTAGTTTGCCCCCGGGAAGGCGGTCTCGTCATTGTTGGTAATCAAGCCTACTACTGTAGTGTCGTCTGCAAACTTGATGATTGAGTTGGAGGCGTGCTTGGCCACGCAGTCATGGGTGAACAGGGAGTACAGGAGGGGGCTGAGCACGCACCCTTGTGGGGCCCCAGTGTTGAAGATCAGTGAAGTGGAGATGTTTCCTACCTTCACCACCTGGGGGCGGCCCGTCAGGAAGTCCAGGACCCAGTTGCAAAGGGCGGGGTTCAGACCAAGGGCCTCGAGCTTAATGATGAGCGTGTAAGAGAGTGTAGCTCGGTTGAGCTACTATTCACTGTGTTTATGCCAAGGTGGATGTTTTCCCTTGTAATAGTTTTGTTTGACGCTTTGGGCGTTTGATTTATGTAAACGGAATAAACTCTGGACTTCGGTATTTTACCTCCTGCGCCTGACTCCTTCTTTCACACCTCGTCACAAAGGGAGGTTCTGAGAAAATTTTATTCTGGTTCCTTACATTTTCCTGGGAGGTTTTATTAACACTCTGAGAACGGGAATTATAGCGTATTTGGAGGTTTTTGAATAACATTCACTGAATGTTTCAATAAGACTTTTAATAACACTTCTAGCTTATTTTGAGAATAAGCCCAGATAGGACACATGGAAATAAATGTCCTTATATGCTGACCAAACTGCCTCCATGTGCGCCACCGTGCGCATGTTGGATTTTGTCCCTCCCACCAGACGCGTTCATGACACGCATGTTAAAATACCAAAACCAAGTATATTAATTTGGGGACAGGTCGAATCACACATGAAACATTCATGGACATTTAGCTAGCTTGCTGTTGCTAGCAAATTCTCCCTAGGACATAAACATTAGGTTGCCAATGTTTGTCTATGGAGATTGCATGGCTGTGTACTCGATTCTATACACCTGTCAGCAACGGGTGTGGCTGAAAAAAGCTGAATCCACTAATTTGAAGGCGTGTCCACCTAATTTTGGCCATGTAGTGTATTTTGATTATTGTATTTCATAAGAACAGAGGAAGATTGCAGTAGGCCTGAAAATAATTCGGACAACAGAAGTATCATGGTTTGAACTTTGGAGCAGAGCACCCGTCAAAGGAGTCATCTCAGGGGTGATGACGGATGTTCAGGTTGAATAACTGAAGAAAATTCCTGGTGTGGTTGCTGGTTGATGCCCGGTGTCTGACCCACTGGGTGAATGGAGAAAAATAATCAAGTCTGTCAGTCCGGTTGTTTTTTTATAAAGAGCACCTACCTATGCATGTGAAAGTTAGTTATGTAAGATACACTGTAAGAGCTTTCATTCCCAAACCACTGCAGTGTAAAATTTGTAAAGGATTTGGCCATGTTTCAAGTTTGTGCATACGGATGGAGTATACTGAAGACGGTGTTGCAATTGTGGTGGGGATCATGATCCCAAGTTCCTGGAGTGCCCTGTAAGGGTGAAGGAGATTGACGTTGGAAAAGTAAGAGCGGTCAATCAAGGGTGAAGGAGATTAAAAGAGTTGAGAAAACAGGTGATGCTAGTGAAGGTATGGTAGTGGATCCACCACAGCCTGTAGTCAAAAGATACCCTGTGTGTTAAATATTTTGATTTTGTGGCGTTTATTGCCACAGTTATAAACTGTACGGCTCAAGTCTCAAAGAAGTTAAAGAAACTGGACATTATTGTTGCTGCGGCAGAAAAGTTTTTGGGACTTAAGGATTTTACATCTGAAGACTTGCAAGGGGTACTGGCGCCAGAAGACTGCCCGCTCTCCCAGGCTCCCCATGAGCCTGTGTAGGGATCAGATCTGTTTTATTTTTTACTGAATAGTTGTTTGATTTATGTTAGCTTATATATATATTTTCTTTTGGTAGTTGGGTACTTTTTGGTAGTTTGTTCAGTTTTTTGGGAGTCCTGTTTCTGCACAGTAGGTGGCGGAATGCACTCTTAATTGTGCGAACGCCAATATACCATAGAAGAAGAAGAAGAAGAAGAAGAAGAGAGTTTTGTTGACGCTGAGAATAGAATGTATATGTTTTTAAATAGAATTCTTTGAATATTATATGAATGTTACAAAAGTTTTTTGTGTTTTTAATGGAAAGTTTTCTTAATCTTCTCAGAACAATTTGAGAACATGACTTTAAATAGAACCCATGAGGAAACCTGTAGGAAACGTTATGCTGAAGTAGTGAAATTCTTACAGAAGGACGTTGTTTCTTAACGTTTTCTGAACTATTTGAGAAGATTCCCAATGTCAAACCAGTTGGAGAACGTTCCTAGAACATTACCTAAATTAAAATGACACTGAACAAAAATATAAACGCAACATGCAACAATTTCAAAGTTACAGCTCATATAAGGAAATCAGTCAATATAAATTCATTAGGCCCTAATCTATGGATTTCACATGACTGGGAATACACATATGCATCTGTTGGTAACAGATACCTTTAAAAAAAGTAGGGGCGTGGATCTGAAAACCAGTCAGTATCTGGTCTGACCACCATTTGCCTCATGCAGCGCGATACATCTCCTTTGCATAGAGTTGATCAGGCTGTTGATTTTGGCCTGTGGAATGTTGTCCCACTCCTCTTCAATGCTGTGCGAAGTTGCTGGAGGGAACTGGAACACGCTGTCGTACACGTCAGAGCATCCCAAACAAGCTCAATGGATGACATGTCTGGTGAGTATACAGGCCATGGAAGAACTGGGACATTTTCAGCCTCCAAGAATTGTGTACAGATCCTTGCGACATGGGGTCGTGCATTATCATGCTGAAACATGAGGTGATGGCGGCGGATGAATGGCACGACAATGGGCCTCAGGATCTCGTCACGGTATCGCTGTGCATTCAAATTGCCATCGATAAAATGCAATTGTGTTTGTTGTCCGTAGTTTATGACTGCCCATACCATAACCCCACCGCCACCATGAGGCACTCTGTTTACAACGTTGACAACAGGTTGTGCAAACCCACACTTTCATCAGCTGTCAGGGTGGCTGGTCTCAGACGATCCCGCAGGTGAAGAAGCTGGATATGGAGGTCCTGGGCTGGCGTGGTTACACGTGGTCTGCGGTTGTGAGGCTGGTTGGGTGTACTGCCAAATTCTCTAAAATGATGTTGGAGGCGACCTATGGTAGAGAAATAAACATTACATTCTCTGGCAACAGCTCTGGTGGACATTTTCGAGTGGCCTTTTATTGTCCCCAGCACAAGGTGCACCTGTTTAATCAGCTTCTTGATATGCCACACCTGTCAGGTGGATGGATTATATTGACAAGGGAGAAATGCTCACTAACAGGAAAGTAAGCAAAGATTTTACTAAGTTATGAGGAAATCAGTCAATTGAAATAAATTCATTAGGCCCTAATCTATGAATTTCACGACTGGGAATACAGATATGCATCTGTTGGTCACAGATACCTTAAGGAAAATGGGCCTCACAATGGGTCCCAGGATCTCGTCACTGTAGTTCTGTGCATTCAAAAACCATAGATAAAATGCAATTGTGTTAGTTGTCCGTAGCTCATGCCTGCCCATTGCATAACCCCACCGCCACCATGGGGCACTCTGTTCACAACATTGACATCAGCAAACCGCTCGCCCACACAATGCCATCTGCGGTTGTGAGGCCGGTTGGACGTACTGCCAAATTCTCTAAAACAACTTTGGAGGCAGCTTATGGAAGAGAAATGAACATTAAATTATCTGGCAACAGCTCTGGTGGACATTCCTGCAGTCAGCATGCCAATTGCACGCTCCCTCAAAACTTGAGACATCTGTGGCATTGTGTTGTGTGAGAAAACTGCACATTTTAGTGTGGCCTTTTATTGTTCCCAGCACAAGGTGCACCTGTGTAATGATCATGCTGTTTAATCAGCTTCTTGATATGCCACACCTGTCAGATGTATGGATTATCTTGGCAAAGGAGAAATGCTCACTAACAGGGATGTAAATTAATTTGTGCACAAAATCTGAGAGAAATAACCTTTTGTGCGTATGGAACATTTCTGGGATCATTTATTTCAGCACATGAAACATGGGACCAACACTTTACATGTAGCATTTATATTTTTGTCCAGTATGGTTTTCCCCTCTTGTCCAGGTGGGAGAGGGCAGTGTGAAGTGCAATTGTTTGCGTCATGTGTGGATCTGTTGGGGCGGTATGCGAATTAGAGTGGGTCTAGGAGGGTGTCTGGGATGATGGTGTTGATGTGTGTATTGACCAGCCTTTCAAAGCACATCGTTATAACAGATGCGAGTGATAGTTATTTAGGCAGGGACAATGGTAGTCAGCTTGAACATGACATCACAACATGGTTGAGAAGAATGTCCACCAGAGCTGTCAATGAGAAACATGTCAGCTAAATCAAAACCTGACACTCAAACAAGCTCCTCAACTGTGGAAAAGAACATCTCAGCTAAAAGAACAAAAGACTCACTGACAATCTCTGACTTCAACAGATCACTTGGGGGAACCAACTCATTTTTCAGACCACAAATAGAACCTAGTGGCCCAGTGTCACTCAACCCAAAAAATAACATCTCCCCTAAATTGACACCCGAATCAACCTCATCCTCAACCTGCAGAGGGCACACTACATCACATATCTTTGCCCAGAGAGTCTCAGCTAGAGACACAAGAATCACCACCCTCACTAGGGAGAAACATTTCCTGGGAACCACTGTCTAGTTTGGCAAATAATGTTTCCTCCAAGTCCCCACACAATCCATCCTCCTCCCTATCTGGTTTGTCATCAGCACTCTTCGGACCCTGAGTAACTTCACACATTGGGGATACCTCAAAACTCTCCTTGAGAGACTCCGCCCACTGACCCACCTGACTTTTCATTGGGGTTACCCAAACCTGATCACTTGGGTAAACTAGCTCATCACTCTGATCACAGGTGGAAACTGGTTTAGTAACACGACTGTCTGACTGACTGGCAACACAAACTTTCTCCCCTCTATGCTGCCCTTCATTCATCTTCTGTTTTAAAAGTGCCATTTCCTGTTCTAACCTGGCTATTTCCAACAAGTATTCTTCCTCTTGACTTCTATCCACCAGAACCGGCGGCAATAACTCACTCCACTTCGCCCAATAGCATTGCAACATCAATCTTTTTCAACTCCTCTGCTATTTCAACCTTTTTGCCACCTGATCTAACTGATCCCTCTTTAGGTTGAGAAACCCCCAACTATCCTCTACCTCAGCACAAAACACTGTTGGCTCAAACGCCCCCATAGTAAAAATCAGTAAGCCAAACCGAACCAATAAATCAACTGACAAAAGTCACAGTTAGCCACTAGCTCACCGCTAAGCAACCAATACATGCACTCGCTCCAAGCCCCAGAGATAACCACTCCCACCGGGCAAAAAACAAACCAGCACGCCATGCACAAATGCTACAAACCATAGCAACAGTTAGCCACTAGCCTAGTGCTAACACAAACGCATGTGCCACAGAGTCCTTCAGACTCCAAACTGGGAAATCTAATCCTGCAAACAGCGCCAACTATCCTGGACTCAGGGGTAGACGTAACATAGTAAACGAAAATACGTAACACTCAAATTACATAGTATGATATGTTACATTTGGTATGATATGTACTAATTTGTGGAAGTCCATCACCCATTTCATACGATATATTATGAATTGCAATACGTATAATATGTAACGACTTCCAACTTGTTGTGGCTAATGTTATCTAGGTGGCTAACGTTAGCCAGGGCTAGGCTAGGGGTTAGGGATTAAGGTTAGGGTTTAGGTTAGGTTAAAGGGTTAAGGTTAGGGTTAGGGGAAGGATTATCTAACATGCAAAGTAGTTGCTAATTAGCTAAAATACTAAAGTTGTCCGTGATGACATCCAAACACAAAACCTTTGGGTTGCTAGACATTCATGTTATATGCCCACCCATCCACATTCCTTTCATTTTTGCAAAGTTGATAATTAGCTAAAGTTGCTAATTAGCTAAAATGCTAAAGTTGGCAGTGATGGGTTGCTAGATGTTCACGTTATACGCCTGACCAACCACCCTCCTTTCGTTTTTGCCTTAACTAACCTTCTGTCTTATGTAACCATACCAAACATAACATATCATACTAATGAGTGTCCCAGATTTTCGTTTACTATGTTACGTCTATTCTATGAGACCAGCCTGCGCTAACAAAAGCAACAATTGACTACCTTTGTGGGCGTAGCCTCCCCAAACATTTATTTAATTTTTAATTTTTTGTACTTTTGACCCCAATTTCGTGATATCCAATTGGTAGTTACAGTCTTGTCCCATCGCTGCAACTCCTGTACGGACTCGGGAGAGGCGAAGGTCAAACGCCATGCGTCCTCCGAATCACGACCCTGCCAAGCCGCATTGCTTCTTGACACACTGCTCGCTTAACCCGGAAGCAGCCGCACCAATGTGTCGGAGGAAACACTGTTACAGCTGGCGACCGAAGTCAGCGTGCATGCGCCCGACCGCCACAAGGAGTCGCTAGAGCGTGATGGGACAAGGACATCCCAGCCGGCCAAACCGTTAAATAAAAATAGACATAGATGACTGGTGAATGGGCCCCCAGAGCTCATGCCCCCCCCCCCCCCCCGCCTTGCAGGGCTGTGGGGGTGTCCGGTAGGCCATTGATAACTAGCCTACTTATTTTGCTGCATTTGTTATATCTAGGGGGTCTTAGGCCTAGATACATGGTCTGTAACCTGATGTGATGTGTGCATAAATGTGGAAAGTAAGAGTGTGTGACTAGGTGTTGAATGTATGCACCCAGGAGTTAGCCACCTTACCTTAGGTCCAGGGCCAGCTCCTTCTTGACCTCTTGGTCATCCAAGCAGATTATTATCAGTGTTGAGGAGTAGTGAATTACATGAAATTCAACTAGTAATTTCATTACATTTTGCAGTAGCTTGGTGGTAGTTGAACTAAAGTCAAATCTAGGTAGTGTTTTCCGTAGTGAAATACTTGTTTTGCCATGTAGCAGTGTAGCTAACTACTGGAACTACACACTATCTTTTTTTCCCCCCTTACCTTTTCAGTGTCAGACCTGCCTAATTCTCACTTGAAACATTGTGATATTTTTTGACAAAGTAGTTTTTAAGTAACTTTAATTTAAACTACAGTATATATAACCTAAGGGTAGCTTTAGTGTAGCTTAACGTCTTCCAGTGTGAAGTAATTGGAAGCTTGGTAAACTATATTTTCTGAGTAGCTTCCCCAACACTGATCATTATTTGTTCAGATGGTGCCGAAAAATAAATATGTATAAAAAGGAAAAATACAAAAGGCATGCCCAAACTAAAGACTCAAAAACAAATTAAAGGCCTCATGGCCACCAAACAAAACCAACAGCGTCATGGCTATGCCAGCTGAGACACTGACTTGCCTAACTGTATGCTAACAGTGAGGGATTAGATTATCTGGCCTGGGTTACCCCGGTGGGAGCAGTAGCGGTGCGTGGGTAAAATTGTGATAATTGTGTTGTTTGCTCTATAAATCCTGCTTGTTCATATGCCTTGCGACCGTGATATATAGGCCTAAGGCAGAGACAATAAGAAGACACAGTGGCATAATAAATTCAACGACACCTTTGTTTCATCACAAAATGGTAGAGCAACCTCTGTCCGGTGAAGTCCACAAAGCATATTGCATGTAACAAACAGTTACATGACCTACAGCAAGTTAATGTTTCCGACATTTACAGACTACTAAACAACTTGATTTAGAACCACGGAGAGTTATTCCAGCACCAGATCAACTTCAACATTTCGACATCATCAAATCACCTATGCTTAGTCTAATACAGTGACCATTAAAAGATACCAAAAACAATTTAGTTCAATCAACGTAAGCTAAATATGATGTGGCTGTCCATGGTTCTGATTTCTGTGTGTGTGTGTGTGTGTGTGTGTGTGTGTGTGTGTGTGTGTGTGTGTGTGTGTGTGTGTGTGTGTGTGTGTGTGTGTGTGTGTGTGTGTGTGTGTGTGCGTGTGTGTGTGTGTGTGTGTGTGTGTGTGTGTGTACACTACCGGTCAAATGTTTTAGAACACCTACTCATTCAAACACATGGAACCCATGTGTTTGATGTATTTGATACAATTCCACTAATTCTGCTCCATCCATTACCATGAGCCTGTCCTCCCCAATTAAGGTGCCACCAACCTCCTGTGACTCTGACATAATTCATTCTGCCATAGACTTCAGGAGACTAGGCCTATAGAACTTCAAGTGACTTCACCAAAGGCCAGATAGGCCTACTGTGCCCTCAAGATCCAGACCAACGTTAAAAAGACACATCTGAGACCCAGCTCATCTTTATCCACACCCAGCACAATGCAAGACCATCCGTTTGTGCATGTGGTAACAGCCTTTGTTTCAACATTTCCATTTTAGGCCTTTGCAAACCCTCCTGTATTCCTTGAAAGCCACACTGACATGTCTGATAAGGCAGAACACGATTATGTAACTCTAACCAAGATATACACTGTTAATAACACATGACAGTCATAAACACATGAATATGAATCCAATTCAACGTTTTCATTATCAGACTGATGGACGTTGGTTTTCCTAGTAGTCTAGTGTACAAATAATAATACAAGCACTTTCAGAAGAAAGCCAAGAGGTGGTGGTGGTGCTGTCACTACAAAACATCCTTGTTTCTTTCTATACATGCCCTCCCTGTCTTGCCTCCCAGGTGTTGGAGTGAGTAGAGTAATGAACCTCCCTTTTACCCTTGATATTGCCGCCACTGTTGCTTACAATACAATGGCACATAGGCCTTTTCATGTGGGCAGATCTGCAGTGCCAACCGGGGGCATTTGAGGGCTGTCTTCCAGACACTTGGCTTTTCATCATGTCTGTCTTCTCACGGTCTCAGGGTGAGACCAGGGTAGCTCAGCTGTTGCCATTATGGGGGTGGAGTACAGAGGCCCAGCCAACCAACCCGGCCCAGAATTTCCCCTCTCTTTTTGTCATGGCAAGACCTTGTCCACTTACTAACTTACTATAAAACAATGTCCTCTGTGTGCCTGTGAGACAGGTGTCCATGCACTGACAATAGAGGCTAATGTGAGCAAGCAAAAGGATGTCATGGTGTCAATGGAAAAAGCAATGAGAACATAATGCCTCTGCGACAGGGTTGGTTGCAAGAATAGATCTATGACTTCATTTTCCATTACTTGACTATTCTATTTACAACCCAATTTTCAAAGTGTGAGTTGGTTCCATTTCAAAAGAGAGCTAATTGTGAATGTGTTATTACATTCTGATGTCTGCACAGTATGTCTGTTTGTATATTATGTTTTCATGTTTATAGAGTATGTTCACCTGCCCGGCATTGTCTTACGTCCGATAGCGCGTTGATTCTGCCTGAGGGACGAGTGTCGTGTAGGAGTGACACCATCTGACGTAAGACAGGGGTCGCTGACGCATGCCAGATCTTACAACTCCTGGATAGGTATTTTACGTATCAGCTAACCACATCATATGTTAGAAGCGAACTGTCAGTCGATGACACAGTCGATGACGTGGCACGCAACCATTGGTTGATGCATGCAACGTCTGAGCAGGGGACCGCCACCAATTCCTTCCTGGGGACTGCAGATGTAAAAACGCTATGCAAGTGGCGTGGCAAGTAGCCTTGTCGTTTTTACATTTTGTAGGCTTTTTTAAATGGTCTTCAATGGGCAAAAACGTAGTGCATTGTTCTTCAGCGCAAAACGTTAATGAAAGGCATCTGGCAGAAGTAAACTCATCCACAAACACAAATATAATTCTTTACATAATTTATATGACCGTGTTTTCACGAATTTGATATAATCATTAAGCCCATTCAAAAGACCAGGGACATGAAAACGGAAGTATATTGTAGGAACGTGTCATTTGCACAGGGTATTAGCTGTTAACTAAATCTGGTGCAACGCATCACTTCTCAATTCTGAGACTTACGTTTTTGTTGTACATTGTCCCTGTCCAAATAAACGTATTAAATAAAATTCAGGCTAAAGGTTTCAAAGGGACGGGATAGGGAAATTCTCTAGGCCTGCTAAAGATAATTCAATTCATACTATTGTTATTGTAGTTCATCGGGAGAGGTTGTGTTTTTCTCTAGCAGGAGGTAAGCAGGAGGTAAGCTTCTCATATGGTGTTGAGTAAAGCTTAACCATGTATTAGATCGTAGGTAGGTAGTTAGTTGTAGTTAGGTATTGTAGTTATTGTAGGTTAGTATTGTTGTTATTGTAGGTTTCCGTAGGTAATTCTAGGTTAGTATCGAAGCACGAGGCTAGCTAGCTAGCGGGTAGCTACTGGTAACGTTTAGCAACGGTGGAGAGCTGTTTCCAATGTTAATGTGCTGCTAGCCAACGTTTAATTTTTGCTGCGTTATGCGTTATGAAAGGAACTAGACACGGACATGAATTATCTGTTTAGTGTGCTAACACACTCTTGGCAGTTTGTTGTAACCAAGTATTGGTGCTAAACTGTGTGTTAATGGATGCTAGCATGCTAGTTAGCTATGGCGTCATAGCTAGGCATCGTGGGTTGTTGTGGGTAGTTACTGTAGGTTGGCAGTGTCTTCGGCCGTGCCGGCTGTAGCACGAAGCGAGCTAACTAGCCGTTTTTCGAACAGAGTCAGAGTCAACACAGTAGCCATTGTGTGCCGGGTGTAGCACGAAGCTAGCTAGCTAGCCGTTCTTCAAACAAAGTCAACACAGTGGCCATTGCTAGCTACCCAACACGACCAGCTAACTGTACTGTAGTAGCTAAATACAATATACTTGTCCTAGCTAGCCAACGTTTAATCATTGCTGCGTCATGAAAGGAACTTGACACAGACACGAATGATCTGTTTAGTGTGTTATCACACTATTGGTGTGTCTTGGCAGTGTCTTCGGCCGTGCCGGCTGTAGCACGAAGCGAGCTAACTAGCCGTTTTTTCGAACAGAGTCAGAGTCAACACAGTAGCCATTGTGTGCCGGGTGTAGCACGAAGCTAGCTAGCTAGCCGTTCTTCAAACAAAGTCAACACAGTGGCCATTGCTAGCTACCCAACACGACCAGCTAACTGTACTGTAGTAGCTAAATACAATATACTTGTCCTAGCTAGCCAACGTTTAATCATTGCTGCGTCATGAAAGGAACTTGACACAGACACGAATGATCTGTTTAGTGTGTTATCACACTATTGGTGGTTTGTTGTGACCAAGTGTTGGTGCTAAACTGTGTGTTACTGGATGCTAGCATGCTAGTTAGCTAGTTAACACACTATTGGTGGTTTGTTGTGACCAAGTGTTGGTGCTAAACTGTGTGTTATTGTTATTGGATGCTAGCATGCTAGTTAGCTATGGTGTCATAGTTAGCTAGCTGAATAAAGTGGGTTGAGTCTATTCCTTTAAACATTGAACCGCTGTGGTTCACAACAATTCTGATTTCTAAAGGTGGAAGTTGGGAGAGTTTTTGTTCGGGTGGTTCAGTGAAACAATTTTAGTTTCTGAGGTAGAAGTTTTTGGTGAGGGAGGCCCTGCTCTCTCCTCTCCCAGATGCTTAGCTCATTTCATTCCGATCTCCTCTGCATTTTTGTAGCCATTTGCTACAGCCTGTCAACTATGCCTCTGCCTATCCCTGTTCTCTCCTCTCTGCACAGGCTACACAAACGCACCACACCGCGTGGCTGCTGCCTCTCTAACCTGGTGGTCCCTGCACGCACCCCACACCTGGAGTTCCAGGTCGCAGGCAGCCTCTGGAACTGCCGTTCTGCTGCCAACAAAGCTGACTTCATCCCAGCCTATGCCAACCTCCAGTCCCTCGACTTCCTGGCGCTGACGGAAACATGGATCACCACTGAAAACACTGCTACTCCTACTGCTCTCTCCTCGTCTGACCATGTGTTCTCGCATACCCCGAGAGCATCTGGTCAGAGGGGTGGTGGTACAGGAATCCTCATCTCTCCCAAGTGGACATTCTCAATTTTTCCCCTAACCCATCTGTCTATCTCCTCATTTGAATTCCATGCTGTCACAGTCACTAGCCCATTTAAGCTTAATATCCTTGTCATCTATCACCCTCCAGGTTCCCTTGGAGAGTTCATCAATGAGCTTGACGCCTTGATAAGTTCCTTTCCTGAGGATGGCTCACCCCTCACAGTTTTGGGGGATTTCAACCTCCCTATGTCCACATTTGACTCATTTCTCTCTGCCTCCTTCTTTCCACTCCTCTCCTCTTTTGACCTCACCCTCTCACCGCCCCCCCCTACTCACAAGGCAGGCAATACGCTTGACCTCATCTTCACTAGATGCTGCTCCTCTACTAATCTCACTGCAACTCCCCTCCATGTCTCCGACCACTACTTTGTTTCCTTTTCTCTCTCGCTCTCCTCCCACACTACTCACTCTGCCCCTACACAGATGGTAATGCGCCGCCGCAACCTTCGCTCTCTCTCTCCCACTACTCTCTCCTCTTCCATCCTATCATCTCTTCCCTCTGCTCAATCCTTCTCCCTCCAATCTCCTGATTCTGCCTCCTCAACCCTCCTCTCCTCCCTTTCTGCATCCTTTGACTCTCTGTGTCCCCTATCCTCCCGGCCGGCTCGGTCCTCCCCTCCAGCTCCGTGGCTTGATGACTCATTGCGAGCTCACAGAACAGAGCTCCGGGCAGCGGAGCGGAAATGGAAGAAAACTAAACTCCCTGCCGACCTGGCATCTTTTCACTCCCTCCTCTCTACATTTTCTTCATCTGTTTCTGCTGCTAAGGCCACCTTCTACCACTCTAAATTCCAAGCATCTGCCTCTAACCCTAGGAAGCTCTTTGCCACATTTTCCTCCCTCCTGAATCCTCCCCCCCCCCCCCCCCCCCCCTCCTCTCTCTCTGTGGATGACTTCGTCAACCACTTTGAAAAGAAGGTTGACGACATCCGATCCTTGTTTGTTAAGTCTAATGACACTGCTGGTCCTGCTCACACTGCCCTACCCTATGCTTTGACTTCTTTCTCCCCTCTCTCTCCAGATAAAATCCTGCGACTTGTGACTGCAGGCCGCCCAACAACCTGCCCGCTTGACCCCATCCCCTCCTCCCTTCTCCAGACCATCTCCGGTGACCTTCTCCCCTACCTCACCTCGCTGATCAACTCATCCTTGACCGCTGGCCATGTCCCTTCCGTCTTCAAGAGAGCGAGAGTTGCTCCCCTTCTCAAAAAACCAACACTCGACCCCACTGATGTCAACAACTACAGACCAGTATCCCTTCTTTCTTTTCTTTCCAAAACTATTGAGCGTGCCGTCTTTAGCCAACTCTCTTGCTATCTCTCTCAGAATGACCTTCTTGATCCAAACCAATCAGGTTTCAGGACTGGTCATTCAACTGAGACTGCTCTTCTCTGTGTCACGGAGACTCTCCGCACTGCTAAAGCTAACTCTCTCTCCTCTGCTCTTGTCCTTCTAGACCTGTCTGCTGCCTTTGATACTGTGAACCATCAGATCCTCCTCTCCACCCTCTCCGAGCTGGGCATCTCCGGCGCGGCTCACTCCTGGATTGCGTCCTACCTGACCGGTCGCTCCTACCAAGTGGCGTGGCGAGAAGCTGTCTCCGCACCACGTGCTCTCACCACTGGTGTCCCCCAGGGCTCAGTTCTAGGCCCTCTCCTTTTCTCCCTATACACCAAGTCACTTGGCTCTGTCATATCCTCACACGGCCTCTCCTATCATTGCTACGCTGACGATACACACCTAATCTTCTCCTTTCCCCCTTCTGATAACCAGGTGGCGAATCGCATCTCTGCATGTCTGGCAGACATATCAGTATGGATGACGGATCACCACCTCAAGCTGAACCCTGGCAAGACGGAGCTGCTCTTCCTCCCGGGGAAGGACTGCCCGTTCCATGATCTCGCCATCACGGTTGACAACTCCGTTGTGTCCTCCTCCCAGAGTGCGAAGAGCCTTGGCGTGACCCTGGACAACACCCTGTCGTTCTCCGCTAACATCAAGGCGGTGACCCGCTCCTGCAGGTTCATGCTCTACAACATTCGGAGAGTACGACCCTGCCTTACACAGGAAGCGGCACAGGTCCTAATCCAGGCACTTGTCATCTCCCGTCTGGATTACTGCAACTCGCTGTTGGCTGGCCTCCCTGCATGTGCCATTAAACCCCTACAACTCATCCAGAATGCCGCAGCCCGTCTGGTGTTCAACCTTCCCAAGTTCTCTCACGTCACCCCCCTCCTCCGCACACTCCACTGGCTTCCAGTTGAAGCTCGCATCCGTTACAAGACCATGGTGCTTGCCTTTGGAGCAGCGAGGGGAACGGCACCTCTGTACCTTCGGGCTCTGATCAGTCCCTACACCCAAACGAGGGCATTGCGTTCATCCACCTCTGGCCTGCTGGCTCCCCTTCCTCTGCGGAAGCATAGCTCCCGCTCAGCCCAGTCAAAACTGTTCGCTGCTCTGGCACCCCAATGGTGGAACAAGCTCCCTCACGACGCCAGGACAGCGGAGTCACTCACCACCTTCCGGAGACATTTGAAACCCCACCTCTTTAAGGAATACCTGGGATAGGATAAAGCAATCCTTCTACCCCCCCCCCACACACACAGCGGAGTCGCTCACCACCTTCCGGAGACATTTGAAACCCCACCTCTTTAAGGAATACCTGGGATAGGATAAAGTAATCCTTCTACCCCCCCCCCCCCCAAAAAAAAAAAAAAAAAAACTGCCTATAGGGTGAATGCATCAATTTGTGAGTCGCTCTGGACTAGAGCGTCTGCTAAATGACGTAAATGTGCCCTTGAGCAAGGCACTTAACCCTAATTGCTCCTGTAAGTCGCTCTGGATAAGAGCGTCTGCTAAATGACTAAAATGTAATGTAAAATGTAAAATGTAAACATTTGGTCCCCAACAATATTTCAAATTCACTTCCTCTGATTCATGGTCATATTACCAGGCAGAAGCCTAGTAACTAAATATTTATGTTTAACAAGTTGAATTTTAACCAGGGTCAACCATGTCTGCCCCTTCCCCAATGGAGAGGGCAGCGTCTGGGACTCAGGGAGGGAGCAGCAGGGGAGAGAGTGGGTCTGTGGTTGGTGGAGGACCACACAGCGAAGCCTCCTCATAATGCTTTCTCACTACGGGAACCTTAATTTGTGGTTTTGCCCTGCCAAATGCCTGGGGAAGAAAACCTTTCAGCATATTTTTGTTTCGCAGGCAACCACTGTAGTCTTCACTTGTAAAGGAGTGCTGTGTTTTGTCTGCAAGATGTTTCTTTTTCTTCCGGATGGTTGTTGTTTCACTGTTCTAATTATGCAAGCCTGAGCCAAATCAATCTAATATTTTTCTCATTTGCCATTTAATTTTATTTCATTCCTTTCCTCATATCTCTGTTTTACTTTTGAGACCAAGATCAAGAGTATCATGATTTATGTCAGGGAACATGTCCACTCTGCCATTTTTATACAGTTAAGCCTAAATGTATTCCCATTCAAATGGGGCACTAATATGTTCAAAAAGTTATCTCTTTCTTTAGTGACCAACTAATAATAATATCTATTTGCCTTCTATATTGAATTTTGTCTGCATGATTTCAACAGGATACAGTGAGGGAAAAAAGTATTTGATCCCCTGCTGATTTTGTACGTTTGCCCACTGACAAAGAAATGATCAGTCTATAATTTTAATGGTAGGTTTATTTGAACAGTGAGAGACAGAATAACAACAACAAAAAATCCAGAAAAACGCATGTCAAAAATGTTATAAATTGATTTGCATTTTAATGAGGGAAATAAGTATTTGACCCCCTCTCAATCAGAAAGATTTCTGGCTCCCAGGTGTCTTTTATACAGGTAACGAGCTGAGATTAGGAGCACACTCTTAAAGGGAGTGCTCCTAATCTCAGCTTGTTACCTGTATAAAAGACACCTGTCCACAGAAGCAATCAATCAATCAGATTCCAAACTCTCCACCATGGCCAAGGCCAAAGAGCTCTCCAAGGATGTCAGGGACAATATTGTAGCTCTACACAAGGCTGGAATGGGCTACAAGACCATCGGCAAGCAGCTTGGTGAGAAGGTGACAACAGTTGGTGTGATTATTCGCAAATGGAAGAAACACAAAATAAATGTCAATCTCCCTCGGCCTGGGGCTCCATGCAAGATCTCACCTCGTGGAGTTGCAATGATCATGAGAACGGTGAGGAATCAGCCCTGAACTACATGGGAGGATCTTGTCAATGATTTCAAGGCAGCTGGGACCATAGTCACCAAGAAAACAATCGGTAACACACTACGCCGTGAAGGACTGAAATCCTGCAGCGCCCGCAAGGGTCCCCTGCTCAAGAAAGCACATATACATGCCCGTCTGAAGTTTGCCAATGAACATCTGAATGATTCAGAGGAGAACTGGGTGAAAGTGTTGTGGTCAGATGAGACCAAAATGGAGCTCTTTGGCATCAACTCAACTCGCCGTGTTTGGAGGAGGAGGAATGCTGCCTATGACCCCAAGAACACCATCCCCACCGTCAAACATGGAGGTGGAAACATTATGCTTTGGGGGTGTTTTTCTGCTAAGGGGACAGGACAACTTCACCGCATCAAAGGGACGATGGACGGGGCCATGTACCGTCAAATCTTGGGTGAGAACCTCCTTCCCTCAGCCAGGGCATTGAAAATGGGTCGTGGATGGGTATTCCAGCATGACAATGACCCAAAACACACGGCCAAGGCAACAAAGGAGTGGCTCAAGAAGAAGCACATTAAGGTCCTGGAGTGGCCTAGCCAGTCTCCAGACCTTAATCCCATAGAAAATCTGTGGAGGGAGCTGAAGGTTCAAGTTGCCAAACGTCAGCCTCGAAACCTTAATGACTTGGAGAAGATCTGCAAAGAGGAGGGGGACAAAATCCCTCCTGAGATGTGTGCAAACCTGGTGGCCAACTACAAGAAACGTCTGACCTCTGTGATTGCCAACAAGGGTTTTGCCACCAAGTACTAAGTCATGTTTTGCAGAGGGGTCAAATTCTAATGCAAATCAATTAATAACATTTTTGACATGCATTTTTTCTGGATTTTTTGTTTGTTATTCTGTCTCTCACTGTTCAAATAAACCTACCATTAAAATTATAGACTGATCATTTCTTTGTCAGTGGGCAAACGTACAAAATCAGCAGGGGATCAAATACTTTTTTCCCTCACCGTAAATTGCAAACTGGAGTAGGTCCAATCTAAATTTTTTAAGATCAGGATTAGGCCTAAAGCATTTAGCAAAAACAAACATGATGATTTCAATTGTTAGCATCAGAAGTGTTTGTAATTAGAGCTTTTCTGATTTTGACAGATGACATTAACTCATTTAGGCAGTGGCACTGGAAAATATTAAAAGATCACAACAACTTCAATCATTGTAGATGAAGGGGAGGAGACAGGTTAAAGAAGGATTTTAAAGCCTTGAGACAATTGAGACATGGATTGTGTATGTATGCCATTCAGAGGGTGAATGGGCAAGACAAAGTGCCTTTGAACGGGGTATGGTAGTAGGTGCCAGGCGCACCGGCTTGAGTGTGTCAAGAACTGCAATGCTGCTGGGAATTTTTACCTTCAACAGTTTCCCGTGTGTATCAAGAATGGTCCACCACCCAAAGGACATCCTGCCAACTTGACACAACTGTGGGAAGCATTGGAGTCAACATGGGCCAGCATCCCTGTGGCCATGGCTCGACAAACGGAGGATGTTCTGAGAGCAAAAGGGGGTGCAACTCAATATTAGGAAGGTGTTCCTAATGTGTTGTACACTCAGTGTAAGTTAATCTGCTGTAGGTAGCCTACTGGAATAAACCCAGCACTGGGGAATCCCTTTCTCAATAGTAACACCCTCTAGGGGTCAAACATAGACTGCATACATAAGCGATTGTCTTCAAAAGTGACTGGGATTTCCCCAGTAATAGGCTACTGTTCACTACCTAGTTGAAAAAATGGAAACCACTTATTATTTATTTTTTTACTAGCTAAGACTACTGGGGTCTCAGCTCTTTTTATTTTTATTGTGAGACACTGATTCAAGTAAATTATTTAGTATTTTCCTCACTGCTTATGGGCAATTCCACAGTAACTGAATTACACTTTGTGCCAAACAAAAACCATTGATTTCAAAGTTTAACAAACCATACAACTCTATGCACTTTGAACAATTTCCACTGCAAAATTGAAAAAAACATATTTAGTGGAAGAACTGTGCAGATGCAAACTTTTTTTATGCAAACACGTTTTCCAAAAACTCTGTTAAATATCTGCCCTGAAAGAATGGGGTGTCAGCTAAGACATGACACCTTGAGTTTGAAAAAATCTCTTTTGGTTATTAAACTACAGTAAGTGAAGTGGATTTACACCCGGTAACGGAATTATGGTAACAGAATTACATCATGGGTCCTTGATCTGTACTACACAGAAATGCTTAATTATGGATATGTACGAGTGCACAGGACGTACAGGGCTGTGCACTCGTACTGGCACTACAGCACGTGGCACTGGAGCAGGATATCCGGGACCGAGGAGGGGTACTGGAGGCCACGAGCGTTGAGCCGGCACACTCCGTCCTGGCTGCATGCCCACCTTAGCACGACACGTGCGTGGTGCTAGCACAGGACGTACAGGCACAGTACGTGGCTCCGCATAACACGGAACCTGCCCAGTCTCACGCTGCCTAGCCTGAGTACGGGGAGTTGGCTCTGCTCTACCTCTAGGCTCCGCCAACCACCCTTCCAGCCCCCCAAACCTGGTGGCCTCCTCTCCTAGTCCGCCAAATCGCCCTGTAGCTGCCTCCAGCAGCCCCGTCGTCCACGCCGTGTGCCCCCCCCCCCAAAGAATTACTTGGGGTTGCCTCTCGCGTGTCCGTCGTCGGCACGGTTGGCGCCGTTTCTCCTCTCCTGCCTGGGCATTTACTTTTGCCCATGGCTCTCTGCCCGCGAATATGTCCTCCCATGACCACCATTCGCCCACCTGGTACATCGCCAACTTCTCCTGGGCACGCTGCTTGGTCTTCGGGTGGTGGGATCTTCTGTCACGATCGTTATAAACAGCGGACCAAGGCGCAGCGTGGTAAGCGTACATATTTTATTAAGTACACACACGAACAAAACAACAAACCAAACGATACGTGAAGTCCTAGGTTAATACACCAAAACAAACCTTACGGAACAAGATCCCACAAAATACTAGTGCCAAACAGGCTGCCTAAGTATTGTCCCCAATCAGAGACAACGAGCTACAGCTGTCTCTGATTGGGAACCACCCTGGCCAACATAGATATAAACGATCTAGAACAAAAGCATAGAAAATGTAACAGAAACTCCACACCCTGGCTCAACATTTAAGAGTCCCCCGAGCCAGGGCGTGACAACAATATAGCACAGCATAGCAGAGCAGAGCAGAGTAGAGTATGGTAGGGTAGATTAGAGTTCAGTACAGTGCAGTGGAGTACAATAGAATACAGTACAGTAAAGTAGATTATTGTTCAGTACACTAGAGTACAGTAAAATGTACTGTACTGTACTGTACTGTACTGTACTATACTCTACGTTTCTTTACTTTACTGTACTTTATTGTACTGCACTACTGTATTGTATTGGACTGTACTCTACTGTGCTGTACTGTACTCAGTGTTATACTGTATTGTACTGTATTGTACTGTACCCTACAGTGCTCTACTTACTGTACTGTACTGTGCTATCCAAACCTGTGAAACATACGTCTATGATAGGTAAAGATTTGGTCCAGTCCGGTTAGTCTGTTGACGTTAACATCAAGGCCAGGGTGGAATGACCAACTTTCAACTACTTTTCAATGTCCATGGATGTCCGGTGTCAGTCAGTGCTCAGTGGGTGAGGATGCTGGTTTAAGTAAATGGAAAGCGAGGGGGCTCATGGGTAGGTGTCACTAACAGCTGGGAGAGGTGACAATAACTGGAAAGTTATTTTTAACACTCTTGGTTTTACCACCAGACGACAGAAAGAGAAAGAAAACAGTTATCAGCTGAAAATAACAGTATGCCAGTGGAAGAGAGGACAGTAGCAGATGATCCAACTGTGGTTTGTGACCATTATTATTTCACATTGTAACCAATTCAGTTGCAGTAATTCCGTTAATGATTTTTTGGTAAGTCCTACGAGTTTTAATCACTTAATAATTCATAAATATTAATATCAGTAAAAACACAAACTACTTGATAGGTCTAACATTACTTGTTAATTCTGTGAACTTTCATTAACCTCCCTCCTCATGAGGGAGAATCAATTAGAAAATATTTTAAAGATATGTGGGTTTTTGGTAACGGAATTACAAGGCACAAGGCAATACTTCGTAAACTTACAAAAGGTAAACCATTTCTCCAAAACTAAATATAAGTGTTGATATTAATTGACAGGGGTCTTTGCTTCAACATTATTGTGCTTTAATGTATTTTATAATACCTTTTAAGACTTTTTCTGCTAGATGTTTTCGAAGACCTCTTATCCATCTGTTTATCCAGAAATCAAAGCCTTTACTTATGCCTAATTTTTAAGATGGAACATTTTTGCAAAATCTATCTATGCCTTCATTTCCCAAAAATATAGACTTAGCGTTCATTTGACACCCAATTGGATATGCTCCTATGAACTTCACATGATGGTGCTCATGGGTCCTTTTTGATGGAAATGCCCTTATACAAAACAGCTTCACCCAAACGGGTCTGTGCAATACAAGTAACAGTGATTTAATGTTGTCATTACCTTTGGTTTCTGTCATAGCTATGTTCATTTAAAGTTAAATATTCAGCTTTAATTAGTTACAATTACTTCGGTCGTTACATCCAAACATGCTGTAAGAGCAGAACAGAAAGGCTATATTTAAAGACACGAACGCATCCAACATTCCTCTTTACAAATGTATCAATGCTGTATGTAAAAGTACACCAATTCAAGTTTATACATAGGGGGTAGGCTATGTTTCTTTGTGGAATATCACACAGTCTTGCAAACTACATTCCTCAATACTATGGGTCAGTTATTTGGGTCCTATTTAACCAAACCAGGCTGAATATGGAATACTATCGCAATGCTTGAATTTCACAATGCTTGAATTTGAACGAACAAGTCAATGCTAATCTTGCATTGAAGCTCCCTCCCAACCCATGCATCAATACAGTGTGATTCTAACACCCTCTGTACAGTAAAAACAGTCAATCGGTTAGCCTCAGCCTGCTACTGTGTGGTCCTCCACAGAACTAGCACGCAGGAGCGTGATTAGACAGATAGCAGGGAAGGGCACGAACAGAGGCCTCAACAGCAATGCGTGCTATATGACTCCTATATCCTCCTAGCCTGTAGAGTTTGGCTGATTTCCTACTTCCCATCCCAAGACCAAATGAAGCACATCCAGCAACAAAGCACTGTTTGACTTGCTTGCTTCCAAATGGAACCAATGACAGTCAGTCGGTCGCAGGAATTGTCCGTAGAGCTCAGAGAAAGGATTGTGTCAAGGCACAGATCTGGGGAAGGGTATCAAAACATTTCTGCCCCATTGAAGGTCCCCAAGAACAAAGTGGCCTCCATCATTCTTAAATGGAAGAAGTTTGGAATCCCCAAGACTCTTCCTGGAGCTGGCCGCCCGGCCAAACTGAGCAATTGGGGGAGAAGGGCCTTGGTCAAGGAGGTACCAAGAAGCTGATGGTCACTCTGACAGAGCTCCAGAGTTCCTCTGTGGAGATGGGAGAACCTTCCAGAAGGACAACCATCTCTGCAGCACTCCACCAATCAGGCCTTTATGGTAGAGTGGCCAGACGGAAGCCACTCCTCAGTAAAAGGCACATGACAGCCCGCTTGGAGTTTGCCAAAGGGGACCTAAAGGACTCTCAGACCATGAGAAACAAGATTCTCTGGTCTGATGAAACCAAGATTGAACCCTTTGGCCTGAACACCAAGTGTCACATCTGGAGGAAACCTGGTACCATCCCTATGGGGAAGCATGGTGGTGGCAGCATCATGCTGTGGGGATGTTTTTCAGCGGCAGGGACTGGGAGACTAGTCAGGATCGAGGGAAAGATGAACGGAGCAAAGTACAGAGAGATCCTTGATGAAAACCTGCTCCAGAGCGCCCAGGACCTCAGACTGGGGCAAAGGTTCACCTTCCAACAGGACAGCGACCCTAAGCACACAGCCAAGACAACGCAGGAGTGGCTTCGGGACAAGTCTCTGAATGTCCTTGAGTGGCCCAGCCAGAACCCAGACTTGAACCCTATTTAACATCTCTGGAGAGACCTGAAAATAGCTGTGCAGCGACGCTTCCCATCCAACCTGACAGAGCTTGAGAGGATCTGCAGAGAAGAATGCGAGAAACTCCCCAAATACAGGTGTGCCAAGCTTGTAGCGTCATACCCAAGAAGACTTGAGGCTGTAATCGCTGCCAAAGGTGCTTCAACAAAGTACTCAGTAAAGCGTCTGAATACTTATGTAAATGTGATATTTACGTTTTTTATTTTTAATACATTTGCAAAAACGTCTAAAAACCTGTTTTTGCTTTGTCATTATGGGGTATTGTGTGTAGATTGATGAGGGGAAAAAAAACAATTTAATCCATTTTAGAATAAGGCTGTTGCGTAACAAAATGTGGAAGAAGTCAAAGGGTCTGAATACTTTCCGAATGCGCTGTATATCCCCAGTCTGTAAATCTACAGACACAGTGAGTAAGACAGAGCACAGGTGCAGGTGATGATGTTTGACAAGTCGGGTTAGGGGGAAACAACTGCATGGCATCCCGTCAAATATACCAATTTTTTTAATCTTGTCAATAAGCCAAGATGCCACAGGGATGGACGTGAGAGCAGAGCAATGACTTTTTCCCTGCAGGTTTTGAAATAACAAAATAACAAGCTGCAGTCGATGCATGAAATACTCTTTGTAAAGCTAGTATTTGAATAGGGGATTATGTATGTTATAATATATATGCCATTTAGCAGACACTTTTATCTAAAGCAACTTACAGTCAGGCGTGCATACATTTTATGTATGGGTGGTCCCAGGAATCGATCCCACTACCCTGGCGTTACAAGCACCATGCTCTACCAACTGAGCTCCAAAGGACCACTGGTGCCTCATTCTGCAAGGGCCTCATTCTCAATTTATTTCTCAATTTATTACACAATTTATTTATCGAAAATGTATTTTTCAATCTAATATTATCCTTCAATCAATTGCTCAATCAAAAAATGTGTATCAACAATGTTTATCAATATTACTCACTGCATCATGAATATACATTATTTTATTTTGTTAGGGTAAAATCTATTACTTTTCATATTCACTGTATGTGGATGAAAAGTTATTCATATCATTCATACATAGTCATCTGAAAGATATATAAAAAAGTTTATAATTCTAATTTTCAACATACCATGACCTGGTTTCAGTAGCCGAGATCCTGCAGACATCCTCCCATAGTCCAGTCATACAGGTCCATAAGAGCGGTAGCATCCATATGTTGGGGTTCTTCCTCATTGCTTCATAACTGTCTGAAGAGTGACAGTTCAGATGTGTGGACAGCCAGTTGCAACTGAGATAATACAGGGTGTATATCTTACACCCGCCCTTCGGAAAAAAAACACACTCACAAACACAAACAAATACGAATTTGCGCACACACACACACACACACACACACACACACACACACACACACACACACACACACACACACACACACACACACACACAGTTTCTTTATGCTCGTCAATGGCTTCCCCATATCATCCTTTTGTGACAGGAGACTGGGCCCCAGCAAGGACAGTAAGGCCCCCAAGAGTTACTGTCTTAAACACACGCTGTAGGCTACATATGACCATGGGAAATGTTGAAGAAGCGTCTTCAGCTTAGGTCATCAACCCTGGATGTGTTATTCATGTAGCTGAGTCATTCATGCCCAAATCAAAGCAAATTTATGGGTGACCAGGCAGGGAGTCGGCAGGGCTAGTCAGCAGTGTCTGAATGGAGGAAGGCGGCCAGCGGGCTGAACAGAACAGGCTTCCCTCGCTGTAGGAAGTGGGTATGGGACTCAGTAGGGGGCAGCCGTACTCCCCTCTGAGATGAGGCCTGGAGAGAATAAACAATCTCAGTAAGGGGCTTGGGAACAGTGGACTTGTGTGTGTGTGTGTGTGTGTGTGTGTGTGTGTGTGTGTGTGTGTGTGTGTGTGTGTGTGTGTGTGTGTGTGTGTGTGTGTCACAGGGGGGTATTTTGTCATCGTTGCAGCAGATGCATAGTAGTCCTTCGGAGTTTGAGACATTACAGAAGAGAGACAGTCTGTGTATGGACGGAGCCCATGTATATCCCTCCCGGGGAGGGCAAGACAGGGTTTTGAGGATGGAGGTTGGGGCAAATAATTATAATCATAATAATGATGACAATAGAAACATATTATGGAGTGAAGTGGTCCAATGGGGCCACCAATAGGCCGCCCTATGAGCCGTATAATGGAGCGAGAGAAGGCCAAGCCATGCTGGAATACAGACGGACAGGCATGGATGCATCCATCTGCGCCTGATGTGCCGGAATATCTGCCCGGGCCAATTCCCGAAAGGGAATGGGGTGTGTGGGACAGGAAACAAACCAAACATTATTACCACGACCCACATGGTTGCCGTGAGAGGATCCATGCTGGCTTTACCCCGTTGGCAAAGACCGCCACTGGGCACCCTACCCCACGCCTCTCACAGTAGGGGGCGCCATAGAGAGAGGCGGTGCGGGGCAAAGGATAAATGTGCACCATGGTGTCGGCTGCCAATCACCTTTGTGTGGTGATTGTCGGTGGCCTGAAAAGGTCGTTAAGGGGATTTACATAACATTTAGTATACTCCGCCTATGGTGCATAACGAAATGTGTGGTACCACATTGAGGGTTCTCCATTGCACAGAAAACCCTCATCTACGATGAGATTTCGATTATGAATTGTGCAAAGAAGAAGACTTGATGAAGTAAACCAATTGCGGGACACAAGTATCACCATAAATGTAATGTTGTCATCAAAAGTAATTGCGACTTTAGGGGTTTGGATAAGATTATCACAGTTACAACAAGAAGCCATGCATACCACACGGCACAATAAAACAATAGCACCTGTTATAAATAATGTTTGGGGACTGAAGACAGAAATCCCTAGCTTCTGCGAATATATGAGGAAGCGCTTCCATATAGCAGATACAAAAACAATATATTGTAGAACGTATCTACTAATCAGTAACATTTGCTTGTTGGCGCCAGTTTGGTCCACATGAATTCCACATTGGTTCTAAATGGGGGAATGAGTGGTGATTGTGTGGGCCAATGGAGCCATGGGGGATATCTACTAGGGACATGCGTGACGGATGATTGAGACAAGCACTTAAATGATGCACTTCCTCAGGGAGAAGCAGGGCCATGTATTATCAACCATGCATGGGCATTGTGGGCCATGATGTAAGATGTGTGTGTTGGCGAGCGATGTGTGAGAGTTCACATGGCACTCTGTGTCATTGCCAAAGAGGTCAGATTTCTTGGCCAAAGGGGTCAGATTTCTTGGAGTAGTTTTTCAGGCTCTGTCTGACCTCCATTGCAGTGTGCAGAAATGTACTGTTTTTCTGAGTTGAGAACATGCATTCAGGTCATCATGTGGCCAATATTCATAAACCTGACAATACTATCAACAATAGTTGAGGTTAATCATTTTTTCCCCCTCAGTGGTCTCCGTTTGAAGCTTCTCCCTGTTCGTCTGCCATGAACTGTACTTGAATGATAAAGAAAGAATAAAGGATGCCCCACCCTGTACCTTCAGTTTGCCATGATTAAATCAAAGACTCTCTATCCCACTATAGGAGGCATCAAAGCATCACAGATAAAATGTTAACCTGTTCCACCTTGGGCTAGATAATTTGTTGGAATGCATTAGCATGTCGGTGCACAGACTGAGGAGAGCAGAGAGACCCAGCGCCAATTGAAAACCTGTGGCATCAAAGGTACCTACTGCCTTCAACAACGTCGCTGCCAAATGATTTGTAACCAACCCTCATTCCAGAGAGAGAGAGAGAGAGAGAGAGAGAGAGAGAGAGAGAGAGAGAGAGAGAGAGAGAGAGAGAGAGAGAGAGAGAGAGAGAGAGAGAGAGAGAGAGAGAGAGAGAGAGAGAGAGAGAGAGAGAGAGAGAGAGAGAGAGAGAGATAGATAGATAGATAGCAAGAGAGTGAGATAGACGCTGACAGAGCCAACTCACTCACAACATATCACTCCAAGGTGGTCTGGGGCTGGGCTGACTGGGGTACGGGTCTGTGTTGCTACTGACAACTCTCCTGGAGGCATTGTGTTTCCTTGGTGTGCATGCATGTCCATCAGTGATATAATAAAGCCAGAGGCTATAGGTTATTCCAAATTGTGTTTGGAATGTGATTATTTTTCCAGTATACATAGTAATCTTAGTAGATCTGATATGTCATCTTGGTAATTGGGCAGTATACCATGATGTAATTAGTGTCATTTCTAAAACAATCCAAATAGTTGCGGTAGCGCAGAAGATACACCCATAATTATCTGACAGAAGTTGAATCAGTGGTTCTTCCCAGCATGTCATCCAGCCAGTGTACTTTGTGGAATCAACAGAACTGTAATGTGTTATTATTAGTTATCAAGAGAAGACTTCTCGCTCTCTCCTGTGCTCTCCCAATACCAGTGAGTTCAGTTGCCTGATGCATTTTCCCCTCTTTGTGTGTGTGTGTTGCCCCAGAGTGGAGCACACCTGTCTACCTCAAGGCTAAATAGGCCACAGTGAGCAGCCTCTCATTGCTGGCTGGAGCTGCAGCTCCTCGAGTAGTAATGCATTAGAGGGCTTGTCATTTTGCTTTATTGAAGCCCTCTGACAACCCATTAGACACTCAGCAGGTTCAGAGGTGTCAACCTGCTCTGACTGACAGACAGAGGGAGGATGGAGGGAGGGATGGACAGATTATGGCACAGACGAATTGGGCTGCTCCCTAAGTCAATTACCAGCTCCTACCCTGGAGCACCTCGGCACACAAGAGCAGGACATACTTTAGTTTGATGTATCACATTTTATTCCACTTTTTGGCACAGAAAAACGGAAAACACGGTCATACGATACTTACAGTGTTATATAGCGTTAGATTTAGAACATAGGGCAGTGTAACGAGGCCTTACATTCCTGTTGATTTTTTGTTATCCTTTATAATTGCATCTCAAAAGAAGGACAACAAATAAAAAAGGAATGCAAACATATTTGCAATTGTGTGTGTGCGTGTGTGTTTTTTCAATCTATTTAAGAGTGAAAATGAGCAACTAATTAGCATATGATTTCAGGTATGACAAGAGGCTGTGTGTGTGTGTTGCACGGTCCAGACCACCAAACTGCAGACAATTTAGATGAAACTGCATTGGATGGAAATAATGGCACAAAGCAGTCTAAAGTCTCAAATCCTTGTTAAGACCCTCCATCTTTCAAACTAAACTGGATCACATCAAGAATCTCTTATTCTTTTATCCTGTCTAGATCCTCTAATCCTCCAGCCATTTTCCATCCCTTTCTCCTTTTCTCATTTCAAATGAGCAACTGTTTGGTTGTCCGGCATTGGAACGTTGAGAATTCGTCCCCTCTTCCATGAAAAGAAAAGTAACTATATTGAAGAGAAAAAAGAGAAAAGAGAGGAACAGCTTGGCAGAGCTAAGAATGCAACTGGATCTGTTTAAGTGTGATAATGAGGTGTTTTCTCTGCTCTGAGCTTGTATTGACATGGAGACTAATGATTTCCACATAGTAAAACACTGAGGGAATAATGTGGAGGGTTGGGCAAGACAACACACAGTGATTACACTTGTAGACAAGCCAAGATGCTCAACTACTACTATATCGCTTGATACAAGACAGGAAGTCAGTCAATAGCAGACTGACCCATACACTTCCAGGACCTAAATATTTAAATGCCAGTTTTAAAAATGACAAAAATATTATTTAAAAAAAATAAATACAAATCATGACCATTTCAATTACTTTCTAGACAGAAAATATGCAAGTGATGAATAGTTAACTTAGCAGTGATGTCATGATGTCAGAACCGGCAATGGTGGAAAGATGATAGTGGGGCAGTTAGAAGAAATGAGAGAAATAGAATAGTAAGAATATTTTTGATTATGTGCCTCCCTCCATTCTTAGATTTTCCAATATGAGAAATAATAATCTATGTTAACCCCTCCCCCTTCCTTAATGGGGACTGCAGTGCAGAGGGGGGCACCCCAATGGGAAGGGGGGGGGGGGCACCCCAATAAAAACAGCACTAATATGCAATTACAGCGCTGTGAAGAATGGGACTTGTCAGTAATTTGCTGGCTAAAACCAAGGAGATTGCAGGTCTGGGGTAGCTTGGAATTCTGAGCCTGTGTGGGAAAAGCAGTGGGAAGGCAGGCAGCGCCCTTTGTGAGGTAATTACTGGAACTAGCAGAGGCCAGCGCCAGTCCCTGCTAATGATAACCCCTCTACTGGGGGACTCCCCATGCTAGTCACCTTGTCATTGATACACCCTATCGGGGACACACACACGCACAGACGCATGCACACATGCACACACACTTTATGTATGCACAGCCGTATGGACAGCCGTGCACGCTCACATGCATGCTCCCACACACAATCAGTGTTGTTGACATAAATCCTGCTGTAATATTGTAAGTAGTCTAGTATGGTGGTTTAGCGCACAGAAAATGTCTCTCTTAGTTGTCTTTTACGCAGTGTATTTACGCAGTGTATTTCTGATTGTCTGGTTTACAGATGTAGGCTCTTAATTTAAGCTAGTTTGGTACAACAGGAAAATAATCCTGCAGCAACAGGACATGTGAATTATTATGTGGATTATAATTAATGGACATTTTTGTACGAGTTGATACATTTTCCATTAGGGAAAATCAAGTCTGAAATGTCAAAGTGGAAATTACAAAAAATTACAAATGTAAAATCTCAAATACACTAAAAATTTGCATTTCCTGCTTTGCAGGAACATTCTCACCAACAAAAGAGATCCTAAATCTGAACCTGTCCAGTTACTACAGATGCAAATTATCTTAATAGCAACCTTCTCTGCCATAAGATGCAGTATAGGGTCCTTGTTCAATGAATGACTGAATACATGAATGAACCCATATTGTCCCACATTGATAAGATCAACTGAGAGGAAATCCATGCACAGGGTTGGGTAGGTTACTTTATAAATGTAATCCATTACAGTTACTAGTTACCTTTCCAAAATTGTAATCAGTAACGTAACTTTTGGATTACCCAAGCTCAGTAACATAATCTGATTATTTTCCCCTTAAGAGGCATTACAAGACAAAAAGGATCCATCAAACGCATTTGGTGTGTCATCATATTGGTCTCTGACTTGTGGTCAGACAAACTTAAACTTGTGCCTTTTTTCAATGCTGAATTGAATGTCATTGAGAAAACAGAAAGGTGTCATGTTTTAATTTTTTTTTGCAAACATCCTTTCTAAATTTAAAAGTCATTCAAGAAGTAATCATCTAGTTTTTCAAAAGTATCTGTAATCTGTTTACAATATTTTTGCTGGTGACATACTTTAACTGAGTGCAGTTAGTTTGTAATCAGTTACTCCCCAACCCTGTCCATGCATATCATACCTGTTGAACTGCTTCAGGTTAGGAGGTGACTGATCATGTCTGCTCCCACCTCCACGCCCCGCATCCTACCTTGGTCTAGCTGACCTTTTGTCAACCCCTGCCAGACTGCCCCCACCCCAAGCACCCCCCCCCCACCAAGCCCCCCCCCCCCCCCCCCCCCCCCCCCACACACACACACACACACATTCACACACACATACACCAACCTTCCAGACTGCCTTTACAGTAGCACATGCACTTTCGCACACACACACACACACACACACCCACATCTCACGTCATTAGCATGCCCCCTGCTATTATCCTCCACGTTTGTAAAGTACAAAGGTGGCAAAATGCCTTTGTTCACAAACAAGCAAGCACTTCAAAAGGAAGAAGAGTGGTCTACAGGTGCCACAGCTCTCCTGATGGTGGCTCTCATATGTAGAAAGCCAGGGGATAACCCCAACCTACTCATTCAGGGCAGGTGACACACTTCTCACGTTTCCCCTCCATGGCTGTAAAATATTAAATAGGCTAGGGCAGTGATAGCCACAACTAAAGCTATAAGATATTTCACAGCAACAGAACAGAGGCATTCGTATCAGCAACTGAGTCCCCATCCTGTGAAAAGTTACCATATAAACCACAATATATGAAGACACTTCTATAATATTTCAGCCCTGGGCCTAGTCTAGATTTAATGGTGGAATGTGATTGTGTTGATTGTTTATCTTAAAGTATTGTTAACTATCAGTAATCAGGTTTGTGTGAGAAGCAACACATGTCTATGTTTAACCCAAAGGAAGTGTTTGAAATCACGTCTTTGACTTGTTGCAACTGGATATATATATTGCTTGCAAGTGATAATCTTTTGCACTTCTGTATTCTAAAGACTAATGCTCTAGGCCTCAATAATACTCACACCTCAATCCAGCATTATCAACATTGCTCAAAGCTGGTGTATGGAAGTTTAGGGAATGTGTAGCAATATTGCACTGGATCTGAAACACACATGCACATCAAAAGATTTACTTCAAAGTCCTAACCATAATGAAATGCCCACATGGTCAAGTAACTTGCTCCGCACATCCATTATTGTGCCAAATGTTTGGGATGTATGATATACAAATGGTGCTTTGAATACCACATTCTTTCCCAACTTGGAATTTGGAACTTGACCCAGTGCTATGAAATACCATCAGCAAGGGTTCAAATCTAATCTAATTAGGTAGAAGTGTTGATTTGATGAAATCTTAGGCCCCATTCCCACTATGAGACATGAAGGAGAGTCTGAGGAGCAGGGTGGCGAACGAGACTTCTACTTTTCAATTCACATTACATCCTTGCCTTACCTTTCGTTGTGGCTGGCAACAGTGACATTCTTAGTCCACAGCTGAAATTGACCTTAAATACAGTAGCCACTAGCCAGTAACCACAAACTATTGAACAATAAGCAGGTTTTAATCTAACCTTTTTATGCAAGTAAAGTACATGTGGGATAAAACATGTCATGACAGGCCTGATGGAAACAGAAAATTTTTCGGTAAACTTTCCAAATGTTGAGAAAACAAGATATGCTAGACATAAAATGAATTATGCGAGAAATGTTGGTGGAAAAGCTTTTATGAGCAAATGTTGATATAATAACCATCATATCGAAGTAAATTTGGAGTCATGCGATGACATGTTGTGTGGTGCTCCCACTATGACTCGTCAGAAAACACATGCAGTTTATTAGACTACAGATTAATAAATTATGATGAACTTCAAAGGGTGGTAAAAGTGCATGGTGATGAGCTTGATGACCCTTTCCAATAAATATTGAGGGTTTTATTCGGGTGACATGATCATCGATGCTTGGCTCACGTTTGACAAATAACAATACTCTCGCTCTTTTTTTCCATAATAATCTCATCATGTAGGCTATACGTACGCTCTAGTCAACAGCGTGCAGATAGCGCTGTTGGCTAGAGCACACACGTTAATACCAGAGTGGGCACACTCGCTATATAACCAACATTATTTTGTGAGAAAACCCTCAGTAGAGTTGAAAATGCGTTGGAAACCCATTTAACTTGTATTCTTTATTCTGTACATGGGAATTCAACCGCAAAATGTATTTTTATGTGCAGTGTGTTATCACGCACAAACTTTTATCTGCAACAAGTCAATTTAATGGAAACACATCTCAAGTGGGAAAAAGTTTTTTTAGAATATACGCATGAAAATCTGTCGCCAATTGGATGGAAACCTAGCTAATGACAGAAACTTTTCTTCTAAAACATATTACACTCTTGAATAATGCAACAATTCACAAGCATGTACAGTATGTGCAGACAATTAAAGGCTTTATTTTCCTGTCTGAAGGCTACACTCATTACATTTGGGCTTCAAGACAAAAGCACAGAGTTGCTATAACAGCAAGTCTTCATCACGTAACATTAACCTATCAAAAATGAACGATTAAAAGTACAGTAGGCCTACCTTACAACATTATAACAAACCAGGCTTCATTTTTATCAATATCATGCAAATCATTACATGTGGTAAAAGCAAATTGCGACTGAAAACGTGGGTATAAGTGAATTCACCCCAAGGAGCCATAGCCATCGATCACAAATATGACATTAGGGAATCCATACTACATTGTTTGGACATCAAAAGGTTTTAAGAAAGTGAGACAAGGCCTGGGACTGTTGAAAGTAAAGTGTGACTTTAGACGGTGGGAGTGTTTTGCACCATGTCACTTGTAGAGAACAGGCTTTGCGTCACACCACCTCTGCACACCACCACTTTATATCATGCCCCAGTCTACCTACCCCTCCAGAATACCACAGCTTTATTCTAATGCATGGGATGGGGACGGGACTCCCTCTATTGTGAATCCCTGGCTTTTTTCTCTCTCTCTCTCCGTATCCAACAACAGCAAAAACAGGAAATAAAATAAGGTGGAGCGCACTGATTGCAATTAGGGCCATTGTCTCCCATTTATATGGTTATTGGGTGGTGCCACTTGAGGGTCTAGCCATGTCGTAGTTCTCACAGTCAGGATGCCAGCTCTCATAGCTGGAGCCGCTGTATCCTCCTCTGGCAACTATCTGCTAACAAGGTACGTCTCACGTGGGTGACAATGCAGTTAGGTGGCTCTGGTTGAAGAGAAGGGAGGGAAGGGCCCATTTCCCCCTCGGTGTTGCTGCAGGGGAATTTCTGTCCATCCTCTGATCTCTCTGTTGTTTGGTTGTTTCATGTTTTGTGCTGGGTTTTCTGGTCCCTTTCAGTCAATGTGAAAAGTGGAAGAATCAAAGTGTGTGGAATGAGTGAGCTTTACTGGTCTGGACTGTAAGTAATCTACTTTCTCTAGCTGCAAACCTGCTCTCGTCTTGAGGGGGCACACACAAGTGAATGTTACGAGACACACAACAGTGCTTTCTTGAATCTTCATGAACTGCAATCATTCCTTCATTAATGTATTGCTGGACCCCCAGGCCTATGAAGAACTTGTGAATGACAGCCTGCTATAAAGTTTGAGGTAGGAGACAAATGAATCCACATGAATAAGAACAGAATGGAATAGGTATCATAGTAGCCTGGCTATATTGTAGCCATTCCTCTCAGAGGGGGGTTGTGTATCAATCGTATTCTTTTATAATGGGGTTAGATAGCACTGAGCCCTGGCCTCTGGTGGTGACATTGTTGTGGGTCTGAAAGAGTATCAGGGGTCCGGTCGGGGCTTCGGGGCTGAGCTGGAGCACTGGTGGGCTCTATTCATCAGATCACCCTCTCTAATCTATCTACCCCCAGATCAGATCAGCGCTCCCTCCTCCAAAAGCTCTCTCTCTCTCTCTCTCTCTCTCTCTCTCTCTCTCTCTCTCTCTCTCTCTTTCTCTCTCTCTCTCTCTCTCTCCCTCTCTCTCTACCTCTCTCTCTCCCTCCCTCACTCAATTCAATTCAAAGGGGCTTTATCTCTCTCTCTCTCCCCCCTCTCTCTCTGCCTCTCTCTCTCCCTCTCACTGCCTCTCTCTTTTTCTCTCTCTCCTGTGAAAAGCCAAGGATAACAACAGCATTGTCCCTCCGCTTGTGGACCTTTCCCAGATTCTAATTGTACCAACTCATCCGGATTTTAATCTCTGGCATTTTAAGCATTGAACTTTATTAATTTGTTTTGTGTTGTCTATAGTCTCCCCCATCAGCAGGAGATGACCATGGATGATACAATGACCTTCAGGCGTATGAAAGGGCATCTCAAGGGATTAGGTCCATTCAGTCTCAATGTACTTTTGTCTGCCTGTTGAGATAGTTATTGTGAAGGACCCACTGAGGCTGGCTGCATTTATCTGTCCAGCCAGTCAGTGCATCGATGCAGTGAGGCATCTTATCCATCTTATCCCCTTTACAAGTGAACAGGTAGTTTGGCAGTTCGCATGCCAATAGGCAGTGTTGTGCAAAGCCTTCAAGGGGTGGTTGGGTGGTGTGGGTAGACATGTCATCTCCATAGTTATCAGGCAATGTTCTCACTGTGACCAGGTAAGATACAGCTGAGGAGGAACAGAGACGTTGTCTACCGTTGTTAGAAACGAGAAATAAAGGTTCACCATAATCGCCACGTTTGCAACTGGTCATTTCACTAAACCCTCTCTGAATGCTTTAAAAAATAACAAGTGACCCTCTCCTATAAACAAAATAATAATTAAAACACAAAGTGGATAGCAGAGAACATGCCTACCGTTTACCCTCACTACTAGGAGAGACCAGAGCACGGCTCTCCAACCCTGTTCCTGGAGAGCTACCGTCCTGTAGGTTTTTACTCCAACCCTAATCTAGCACACCTGATTCTAATAATTAGCTGGTTGATAAGATGAATTAGGTTAGTTACAACTGGGGTTGGAAAGCTCTCCAGGAACAGGTTAGGAGAGCTCTGGACAAGAGTATTAGATATGCAGTTTTAGAAACTGTTATTCTTTCTGTAGGAGTTTAATGGCAAATTAGCCATTTTGGTAGCGCGCAGGGCTGCTTGCCAGAAGGTTGTGGGTTCGCAGACCACCGCAGGTAAGAGTAGGGGTGAAAGATCTCCTTTGCATTGCATGAACCAATTATCGTATTTGTGGGTCAGAGAAAAATACAAATCTATGTCATTTTACATGACTGGAGACCTTAGCAGAATCTTTTTTTAATACCACACAAATTACTGATATGACAGACTTAGAATGGACAGATTGGCCTATGCGTTGATCTTATCATATTTCTCCAATGCCTTCAGAAAGTATTCACACTACTTTACTTTTTCAAAATTTTGTTGTGTTACAGCCTGAATTTAAAATGTATTACATTCAGATTTGTTGTCATTGGCCTACACAACATACCCCATAATGTAAAGGTAAAATTATGTTTTTCAAAATGTTTTACAAATTAACTAAAAATGAAAAGCTGAAATGTCTTGAGGTAATAAGTATTCAACCCCTTTGTTATGGCTAGCCTAAATAAGTTCAGGAGTAAAAATATGCTTAACAAGTCACATGATAAGTTGCATGGACTCACTCTGTGTGCAATAGTAGTGTTTAACATGATTTTTGAATGACTACCTCATCTCTGGACCCCACACATACAATTATCTGTAAGGTCCCTCAGTGGAGCAGTGAATTTCAAACACAGATTCAACCACAAAGACCAGGGAGATTTTCCAGTGCCACACAAAGAAGGGCACGTATTGGTAGATGGGTAAAAAAGATACTGACATTGAATATCCATTTGAGCATGGTGAAGTTATTAATTACACTTTGGATGGTGTATCAATACACCCAGTCACAAAAAAGATACAGGCGTCCTTCCTAACTCAGTTGCCGGAGAGGAAGGAAACCGCTCAGGGATTTCACCATGAAGCCAATGGTGACTTTAAAACAGTTACAGAGTTGAATGGCTGTGATAGGAGAAAACTGAGGATGAATCAACAACATTGTAGTTACTCCACAATACTAACCTAATTGACAGAGTGAAAAGAACGATGGCTGTACAGAATAAAAAATATTCCAAAACATGCATCCTGTTTGCAACAAGGCACTAAAGTAATACTGCAAAAAATAGGCAAAGCAATTAACTTTTTGTCCTGAATACAAAGTGCTATGTTTGGGGCAAATCCAATACAACACATTACTGAGAACCACTCTCCTTATTTTCAAGCATAGTGGTGGCTGCATCATGTTATAGGTATGCTTGTAATCATTAAGGACTGGGGAGTTTTTCCAGGATAAAAAAAGAAACGGAATGGAGGCAAAATCCTAGAGGAAAACCTGCTTCAGTCTGCTTTTCACCAGACACTGGGAGATTAAATCACCTTTCAGCAGCACAATAACTTAAAACACAAGGCCAAATCTACACTGGAGTTTCTTACCAAAGAGACAGTGAAAATGGTTTCTAGCAATGCTCAACAACCAATTTGACAGAGTTTGAAGAATTCTGAAAGAAATAATGGGCAAATATTGTACAATCCAGGTGGGCAACGCTCTTATAGACTTACCCAGAAAGACTCACAGCTGTAATCATTGCCAAAGGTGATTCTAACATGTATTGACTCAGGGGTGTGAATACTTATGGAAATTAGATATGTCTGTATTTCATTTTCAATAAATTTGCAAAAAGTCAAGAGGAATGAATACTTGCTGAAGGCACTGAAAATCAATGTGTCTTGTTTGCAACGAAACTGTCGCTGTTTACAAGTAATTAAATCGGAGATGTCCTGATGAATCTCAGCATCCCACTGGGCACAGACATCAGTTCAACGTCTATTTTTGATTTGCATTTGGTTGAGTTGTCAGCTGATGTGAATTCAACGTGAAATCAACACAAAATATCACCATATCATTGGATTTCTACTAAGCTAACATATACATTTTTTAAAGATGGTCAATCCAAGGATCATTTAGCTATTTGATGATGAATTTTATGACCCCTGTAGGTATACTTTTTTTTTTATATAAAAAAATGATTTGATTAAACATTGAATTTGGCCTTACTGCTCTTAGCCCATAGAAGCACATTTTATAACACATTTATACACGGCAAAACAGATAGTCAAAACATTTATCAAAAGGAAGTATGGTTTCAGGTGTCTGAAATGCATCTGAGAGATACAGGAAAGCATCAGGAACACATTTTTGTGTAACCCGGGTCCCAAAAAATCCTATTCATTTTCATACATTTCTTACTGGCTGTTACCAGGTTACCTTGAGGCGACTCCTGTGAAGCTTGTGGGTGTCGTAGAGCAAAACAGATAAGACTTTTGTGAGAGTCTTAGCTTTATGAGAATAGTTTCTAGTCCAAACCGTTCAGTCAACTACAGACGTTTCCGTGAGAAGACAGATTTTTGGGATGTGTCCCGGTCTGACAAACACAGCTGTCGCCCTGCCACCTTTCACCGCAGATGGGGAAGGCCGACATCGGCGGATGCAGTGGATTGAGATGCAGCCCATTCAAAAAACTGGGTACATGGTGCAAATGATCAATGCTGTTCAAGATTCTGGGCAGATTGTTAAAGCAGTTGTGAAGAGCTCCACAGACCTGCGATCTTGAACATGCATGCTTTCTATGATTACATAAGAAGACATTATAGTTACAATAAACTCAAAATGTGGCAATGGATGTGTTACTCATTTTAAGGTTGAATAAATACTCTTACTTCAGTTTGTAAGATAGCCTTAACTTTAGGCTATTTACTGTATTACAAAAGTAATATTGAACTGTGTTTGGTTGACAACGCAACCAAATGTCAACACGTAGCCATTGCATGCAGTCAAATGACCAATTCGCCCTCTAGTGGCCTCATGGTTGGAATGTTATTAATATGTTTAATAATTTCATAAATAATAAACCTTTTTTATTTATTTTTCTATGCTGAAAATCCAGTGTTTCTATGTCAAACGGTTTTGTTATATTTCAGTATTCTGTGATGCATATAAAGTGTAATATTGGGATACAAACTCAAGATTGAATACATTTAAACTCTATATCTGACATGGTACAGGTGTCTTCATTTTTTTGAGCCAATAACCATGTGTGTGAGGTGTATACTTGTGTTTCAAAGTAGATTTGTTTAAGACTACCAAGTAACACTCTGTGTGACCCTAATTTAGGCCACTGCAGTAATTAAAGGAGATGTACAGTATCTATACTGCATGGATAGTTCCATCTGTGCCACCAGCTTAATCATATTCTTTAACTTGTATTTTTGGTTGAGTTAGAGATGTGAATCCAACATATAATTTGTTAACTTGGATGTCAAGTTAATAGGCTATTTACTGTATTGCAAAAGTGATATTGAATTGTGGTTGGTTGTCAACTTAACCAAATAGCAACATTTGAAGGAGACTATATTCTGCTTTGATAGTTCCATCCATAGAATTAGGAATTAGAATACTAGAGTGGAAAGAAAGGTCTTATGACAGTATCATATTATAAAACTTTTCAAGAAAACAAACATTGAGACATGTATGGTCTTTTTATATAAAGTACCAGTCAAAAGTTTTAGAACACCTACTCATTCAAGAGTTTTTCTATACTTTTACTATTTTCTACATTGTAGAATAATAGTGAAGATATCAAAACTATGAAATAACACATATGGAATCATGTAGTAAGCAAAGAAGTGTTAAACAAATCAAAATATATTTAAGATTTTAGATTCTTCAAATAGCCACCCTTTGCCTTGATGACAGCTTTTCACACTCTTGGCATTCTCTCAACCAGCTTCACCTGGAATGCTTTTCCAAAAGTCTTGAAGGAGTTCCCACATATGCTGAGCAGTTGTTGGCTGCTTGTGGAGACCAGGTCATCTGATGCAGCACTCCATCACTCTCCTTCTTGGTCAAATAGCCCTTACACAGCCTGGAGGTGTGTTGGGTCATTGTCCTGTTGAAAAACAAATGATAGTCCCACTAAGCCCAAACCAGATGGGATGGCGTATCACTGCAGAATGCTGTGGTAGCCATGCTGGTTAAGTGTGCCTTGAATTCTAAATAAATCACAGACAGTGTCACCAGCAAAGCACCCCCACACCATCACAGCTCCTCCTCCATGCTTCACGTTGGGAACCACACATGCAGAGATCATCCGTTCACCTACTCTGGGTCTCAGAAAGACATGGCGGTTGGAACCAAAAATCTCAAATTTGGACTCATCAGACCAAAGGACAGAATTCCACCGGTCTAATGTCCATTGCTTGTGTTTCTTGGCCCAATCAAGTCTCTTCTTCATATTGGTATCCTTTAGTAGTGGTGTATTTGCAGCAATTCCACCATGAAGGCCACTTATGACACTGTGTGTCAAGTCTTACCAATTTTTAAAAAGATTTTCACAAAAGTAATGCACTCGGCCTTTACTAGTATTAGCTGACCGACTGCTTTGCTTTATCTTGGCCAGGTCGCAGTTGTAAATGAGAACTTGTTCTCAACTGGCTTACCTGGTTAAATAAAGGTGAAATACAAAATAAAAAAATTAATATAGACGTTTGTAGCATTTGCAAAAACATTTTTTCAGCATCTCAACTTGGCAAAAAAGGTAGTTGTATAATTAAGAACAGCATCTTGCAGGATTCAATAGTTGGAATTGTAAGAAAAGCCATGAAGAAAAACAATGCACAATACTGTAATTTAGTACGTTGAGACATCAAGTTATTTGTGATGATGTGGCTAAATTGGTAGAGCATGGCGCTTGCAATGCTAGGGTTGTGGGTTCGATTCCCAGGGGGAACCAGTATGTAAATGTGTACACTCACTCCTGTAATTTGCTCTGGATAAGAGCTTCTACTACAATGGAAAAGGAATAAATAGACCAAGGAGACGCGTTCTGTCTCCTAGAGATGAACGTACTTTGGTGCGAAAAGTGAAAATCAATCCCAGAACAACAGCAAAGGACCTTGTGAAGATGCTGGAGGAAACAGGTACAAAAGTATCTATATCCACAGTAAAACGAGTCCTATATCGACATAACCTGAAAGGCCGCTCAGCAAGGAAGAAGCCACTGCTCCAAAACCGCCATAAAAAAGCCAGACAGTTTGCAACTGCACATGGGGACAAAGATCGTACTTTTTGGAGAAATGTCCTCTGGTCTGATGAAACAAAAATGGCCATAATGACCATTGTTATGTTTGGAGGAAAAAGGGGGTTGCTTGCAAGCCGAAGAATACCATCCCAACCGTGGAGCACGGGGGTGGCAGCATCATGCTGTGGGAGTGCTTTGCTGCGGGAGGGACTGGTGCACTTCACAAAATAGATGGCATCATGAGGAAGGAAAATTATGGATATATTGAAGCAACATCTCAAGACATCAGTCAGAAGTTAAAGCTTGGTCACAAATGGGTCTTCCAAATGGACAATGACCCCAAGCATACTTCCAAAGTTGTGAAAAAATGGCTTAAGGACAACAAAGTCAAGGTATTGGAGTGGCCATCACAAGCCCTGACCTAAATCCTACAGAAAATGTGTGTGCTGAACTGAAAAAGCGTGTGCGAGCAAGGAGGCCTACAAACCTGACTCAGTTACACCAGCTCTGTCTGGAGGAATGGGTCAAAATTCACCCAACTTATTGTTGGAAGCTTGTGGAAGGCTACCTGAAACGTTTGACCCAAGTTAAACAATTTAAAGGCAATGCTACCAAATACTAATTGAGTGTATGTAAACTTCTGAACCACTGGAAATGTGATGAAAGAAATAAAAGCTGAAATAAATCATTCTCTCTACTATTATTCTGTCTTTTCACATTCTTAAAATAAAGTGGTGATCCTAACTGACCTAAAACAGGGAATCTTTACTAGGATTAAATGTCAGGAATTGTGAAAAACTGAGTTTAAATGTATTTGGCTAAGGTGTATGTAAACTTCCGACTTCAACTGTATATTAAGCAAGTATTTTTATATTCCACAAGTATTATTAGATAAACTTTTTTGTACAGATAATTGTCAGACTCAAGTTACAAATGCTGGTAAATACTCAAATACATTTAGTTAACATTTTTTCACAAAAGTAGTGCACTGGGTCTTTACTAGTCCAGTATTAGCGGACTGATAAAGATGTCTTCAGCTCTGGCAATTTTTTTGTAGTTGCATAAAATGTATCAATCTTGTCCTCTCTCCACACTTTGGAATTTTTACTGTATCTCTATGCTCAATGCTGTAATATAGTGAATGAAAAAACAGTATTCTGGAGACCTGTCTGGTTGTTTTTGTAATGCCAGCTGCATCCATCCTCCACATGGTAAGATGGTTTTAGAGCGAGAAAGGAAATATTGTGATCTCGCCTGAAGAAGGAATACAGTTTACGGGCCAGATAATTTTTTTGATTATTCTCTCTGTTTTTATAGTTTTCATCAGTCAAGCATGATTTCACAACTACGTGAATCAACATCATTTTTAGGAATGGGGTGGTAACTGGACTGCCTTCAATGTTCTTACCTGTGATGTACTGTAGTTACCTTTATCTACAGTGAGGACTATATAATCTCTAGAACTACACTGAACAATCTATAAACGCAACATGCAACAATTTCAAAGATTTTACTGAGTTGCAGTTCATGTAAGGAAATCAGTCAATTGAAATAAATACATTTATGGATTTCACGACTGGGAATACAGATATGCATCTTTAAAAAAACGTAGGGGCATGGATCAGAAAACCAGTCAGTATCTGTTGTGACCACCATTTGCCTCATGCAGCGCGACACATCTCCTTTTCATAGAGTTGATCAGGCTGTTTGTTGATTATGGTCTGCGGAATGTTGTCCCATTCCTCTTCAATGGCTGTGCAAAGTTGCTGGATATTGACGGGAATTGGAACACGCTGTCGTAAACGGCAATCCAGAGCATCCCAAACATGATCAATGGGTGACATGTCTGCTGAGTATGCAGGCCATGGAATAACTGGGACATTTTCAGCTTCAGGAATTGTGTACAGGTCCTTGCGACATGGGGCCGTGCATTATCATGCTGAAACATGAGGTGATGGCGGCAGATGAATGACACGACAATGGGCCTCAGGATCTCATCACAGTATCTCTTTGATTTCAAATTGCCATCGATAAAATGCAATTGTGTTCATTGTCCGTATGTTATGTCTGCCCATACCATAACCCCACCGCCACCATGGGGAACTCTGTTCACAATGTTGACCTCAGCAAACCGCTCACCCACACGACGCCATACACGCTATCTGCTATCTGCTCGGTACGGTTGAAACCGGGATTCATCTATGAAGAGCACACTTCTCCAGCATGCGGTGGCTATTGAAGGTGAGCATTTGCCCACTGAAGTCGGTTACGACGCCGAACTACAGTCAGGTCAAGACCCTGGTGAGGACGACGAGCACACAGATGAGCATCCTTGAGACGGTTTCTGACAGTTTGTGCAGATGTTCTTTGGTTGTGCAAACCCACAGATTCATCAGCTGTCTGGGTGGCTGGTCTCAGACAATGGAGGTCCTGGGCTGGCGTGGTTACACGTGGTCTGCAGTTGAGAGGTCGGTTGGACGTACTACCAAATTAACATTAAATTATCTGGCAACAGCTCTGGTGGACATTCCTGCAGTCAGCATGCCAATTGCACGCTCCCTCAAAACTAGAGACATCTGTGGCATTGTGTTGTGTGACAAAACTACACATTTTAGAGTGGTCTTTTATTGTCCCCAGCACAAGGTGCACCTGTGTAATGATTGTGCTGTTTATTCAGCTTATTGATATGCCACACCTGTCAGGTGGATGGATTATCTTGGCAAAGGAGAAATGCTCACTAACAGGGATGTAAACAAATTTGTGCAACATTTGAGAGAAATAAGCTTTTTGTGCATATGGAACATTTCTGGGATCTTTTATTTCAGCTCATGAAACATGGGACCAACACTTTACATATACATACACTACCAGTCAAAAGTTTTACAACACATACTCATTCAAAGGTTTTTCTTTATTTGTACTATTTTCTACATTGTAGAATAATAGTGAAGACATCGAAACTATGAAATAACACACGTGGAATCATGTAGTAACCAAAAAAGTGTTAAACAAATCAAAATATGTTACATATTTGAGATTGTTCAAATAGCCACCCTTTGCCTTTATGACAGTTTTGCACACTCTTGGCATCCTCTCAACCAGCTTTATGAGGTAGTCACCTGGAATGCATTTCAATTAACATGTGTGCCTTCTTAAAAGTTAATTTGTGGTATTTCTTTCATTCTTAATGCATTTGAGCCAATCAGTTGTGTTGTGAAAAAGGTAGGGGGGTATACAGAAGATAGACGTATTTGGTAAAAGACCAAGTCCATATTATGGCAAGAACAGCTCAAATAAGCAAAGAGAAACGACAGTCCATCATTACTTAAAACATAAAGGTCAGTCAATACGGAACATTTCCAGAACTTTGAACGTTTCTTCAAGTGTATTCGCAAAAACCATCAAGTGCTATGATGAAACTGGTTTTTATGAGGACCGCTACAGGAATGGAAGACCCAGAGTTACCTCTGCTGCAGAGGATAAGTTCATTAGAGTTACCAGCCTTAGAAATTGCAGCCCAAATAAATGCTTCACATAGTTCAAGTAACAGACACATCTCAACATCAACTGTTCAGAGAAAACTGTGTGAATCAGGCCTTCATGGTCGAATTGCTGCAAAGAAACCACTACTAAAGGACACCAATAAGAAGAAGAGACTTGCTTGGGCCAAGAAACACGAGCAATTTGTCCTTCGGTCTGGAGTCCAAATTGGAGATTTTTGGTTCCAACCGCCATGTCTTTGTGAGACGCGGTGTGGGTGAACGGATGATCTCCGCATGTGTATTTCCCACCGTAAAGCATGGAGGAGGAGGTTTGATGGTGTGGGGGTGCTTTGCTGGTGACACTGTCTGTGATTTATTTAGAATTCAAGGCACACTTAACCAGCATGGCTACCACAGCATTCTGCAGCGATACGCCATCCCATCTGGTTTGGGCTTAGTGGGACTGTCATTTGTTTTTCAACAGGACAATGACCCAACACACCTCCAGGCTGTGTAAGGGCTATTTGACCAAGAAGGAGAGTGATGGAGTACTGCATCAGATGACCTGGCCTCCACAATCTCCCGACCTCAACCAAATTGAGATGGTTTGGGATGAGTCGGACCACAGAATGAAGGAAAAGCAGCCAACAAGTGCTCAGCATTTGAGGGAACTCCTACAAGACTGTTGGAAAAGCATTCCAGGTGAAGCTGGTTGACAGAATGCCAAGAGGTTGCAAAGCTGTCATCAAGGCAAAGAGTGGCTACTTTGAAGAATCTCAAATATAAAGTATATTTAGATTTTTTAACACTTCTTTTTGGTTACTACATGATTCCATATGTGTTATTTCATAGTTTTGATGTCTTCACTATTATTCTCCAATGTCGAAAATAGTACAAATGAAGAAAAACCCTTGAATGGGTAGGTGTTCTAAAACTTTTGACCGGTAGTGTATATTTTTCTTCAGTGTAAACACGTTTGTGGTTGATGGAAAGAGGATGGTGACATGGAAGTACCCCACACTGTTACCTATCGTTCTAAATGGACATTTGTATCCTAAGAGTCTAGGCCTATATAGAAAAAAATGCATTTAAAGTGACTCCATGTTTGTAGTTTTTATGTTGTTTTATTATGTTATTATAAAGTTAACATCTATCAATCTAGTACAGACAATAGGACAAACAGTGTCCTGTGTACAATCAGTTTTAAAACAGACATTGAGGTAAAACTGTTACAGTGCTACAAGTAAAAACACTGTCTCGAAAAATGATTTTATCTGCAAATATATACTCTTACTTACTAATATATACATTTACGGTAAAATAAATAATCATAAAAAAACATCAGACTTTAGAAATCCATAAAAACACAAAAACTAATTTGTACAAAACTTTGGATTTAAAGACCATAACAAAACGTTTAGAACATCAGCAAATTGTTTACACAGACAGAGAGACAGACAGACAAACAAAACATGAAATGAAATATAAATGCAGAAAAGCACATATTGTATCGACAATGGTTGCTCAGTAGTTTATCATAGTCAAAAAGTAATATAATGTGAAACATGATAGGGTCATTCTGGGGCTGGTCTTTCATTTATACAGTATATTGGCAGTCAATGTATGAGGAATGTATTTTAAGTCTATGGAAGTCTATGGAAGGTGGACATGGTGAGCGCTTCACATGCCTGAGACAGAAAATATATAGTTTACGATTTCATTAACAATCAACCTTAACTATTTCTCAAGAGCTTCTGGAACCAGCAAAACTATTGCTGAAGTTCTTTGCTCCTTATGGTATTCATAACTTTTGATTCAAGGTTCAGTAGTGTCATTTTTGTTCTACAAAAGGTATGAATATTATTTTGCATTTGATCTCACATAATATAGGTGTACTGATATACATATTTGTCCAAGCAATCAGTAGTTCATCTAAGCTAATGCTCTACATAATTGTGAATCCACAGTTGGACCAGTCAATACATGATTCCCCAACCAAAACAAAGAATAGCAAACAATACTTATCAAAATATGTCTATTTGGTTAATGTACATACATGTCTATGCTGTCTATATGCAAAATGAATTAGTAGAAAACTTCACATTGTTGTTCAAACTAAATCTAAACTCTTTCTTTCATAGAAAGAATAATAACATACATACACATACAGTTCCTTCGGAAAGAATTCACACCCCTTGACTTTTTCCACATTTTGTTGTGTTACAGCCTGAATTAAAAATGTATTAAATAGAGATTTTATTTGTCACTGGCCTACACGCAATACCACATTATGTCAAAGTGGAATAAAGTTTTCCAAAACTTTTACCAATTCATTAAAAATGAAAAGCTGAAATGTATTGTGCCAATGAGTGTTCAACCCCTTAGTGAAGCATGGTGAAGTTATTAATTACACTTTGGATGGTGTATCAATACACCCAGTTACTACAAAGATACAGGCGTCCTTCCTAACTCAGTTGCCGGAGAGGAAAGAAACCACTCAGGAATTTCACCATGAGGCCAGTGGTGACTTTAAAAACAGTTACAGAGTTTAATGGCTGTGATAGGAGAAAACTGAGGATGGATCAACAACATTGTAGTTACTCCACAATGCTAACCTAATTGACAAAGTGAAAAGAAGGATGCCTGTACAGAATAAAAATATTACAAAACATGCGTCCTGTTTGCAACAAGGCACTAAAGTAAAACTGCAAAAAATAGGCAACGCAATTCACTTTTTGTCCTGAATACAAAGTGTTATGTTTGGGGCAAATCCAACACAACACATTACTGAGTACCACTCTTCATATTTTCAAGCATAGTTGTTGCTAAAAAGCCACAGTAATCCTTACAAAAAGTAGCTGTTTGATGTTTCACCGTAACATTTTGGAATGTTCATTAAAATCGTTCAACTGAAATTGTTACTCTGGCACATGTTCCCTGCAAACAGAAGCCTTGTTGAACTCGCCTTTGATTCAGTCTGCTTTCCAACAGACACTGGGAGATTAATTCACCTTTCAGTAGGACAATAACCTAAAACACAAGGCCAAATCTACATTGGAGTTGCTTACCAATAAATGTCCCTCAGTGGACGAGTTACAGTTTTGACTTAAATCTGCTTGTAAATCTATGCCAACACTTGAAAATGTTTGTTTCTAGCAATGATCAACATTCAATTTGACAGAGCTTGAAGAATTATGAAAAACATAATGGGCAAATATTGTACAATCCAGCTCTTAGAGACATACCCAGAAAGACTCACAGCTGTAATCGCTGCCAACGGTGATTCTAACATGTATTGACTCAGGGGTGTGAATACTTATGGAAATGAGATATTGCTGTATTTCATTTTCAATAAATTTGCTAAATTTTTAAAATATATTTTTTACTTTGTCATTATGGGGTATTGTGTGTAGATGGGTGAGAAAAAAAATATTTAATCAATTTTGAATTCAGGCTGTAACACAACAAAATGTGGAATAAGTCAAGAGGTATGAATACTTTCTGAAGGCACTGTACATACATACATACATGTCTATAATTAGCAGCATACAAAGGGGAAAGTCTTGATAGTTTCAGTGATGCTGCTGTTTGTAAGGTTGGAGGAGAACGAATAAGCCAGGAATCAGAATCAGATACACAGGTTTTGGTCATTGTTTTACAGCAACTGCAGCTGGGATACCACTTGCCATCAGATTGCTGTTCATGACATACAAAGTATACTCTGAGGAGCATTTCAGATTGCAGTAAGTAATAGCTTACAGATAGGAAACAGTAAAATAGCATACGTGCATTCATGGGCATAACGAAAACAGAGTTATTCTAGTGGGCAAGTCCCTTTCACAAACTCATTCTCAAACACTAAATAGCATGGGTTTGTCTGCACCGGGTCACGTAGTGATACACACGCTGTGTTTCGGTGAACGTTACTAACACTGATAAAAAGGAGGAGAATAAGCTTCATACTCTTCAACTAGACACAAGTGCTGAACTTTCAAACTCACTTTAGACTGACCACCTCATGCTCCTCCAGCTGAAAGTAATTTGTCTTTGGGCTAAACTTTGTTTTATCATCGGTCGTACTGTGGCCAAACCTCTTGGCAACTTTCTTCAAAGAGCTTCCAGTTGTAGCAAGGTTCCGATGAGACATTGATAGTACATTGTATAGGGATAAACGTCAATGCTTTCTCAATATTCTTAATTTCAAACCTGTTGTTTGGTTGATTTGTGCTCATATGCTTTTTGAGATCAGAATAATCCCAATTAATACAACAGATAAAAAAGCCAGAGGATTTGAGAATACATTAAATTTAAAAACGACATTCACTCAGGTACAATTGCATTCTAACCCCAACATTAGTAACAGGTTAACACTACATCTATATTTAACATAAAAAATCCCATTCACTCAGTCGAAAAGTTAGTTACCACTTATATACCACAAATGTTGAGTAGAATGTGTGCTTTTGAGTGTATCAGTAGCTAGGTTTCCATCCAATTGGCGACAGATTTTCATGCGAATATTCTAAAATATGCATGAATAAAATATGCACATTTTCCCACCAGAGATGTGTTTCCATCAAATTGAGTTATTGCAGATAAAAGTATGCAGTTAAATGGGTTTCCATCGCATTTTCATCTCTACTGATGGTTTTGTAACAAAACAAAAATCCTTATATATTGAATGTGCCCACTCTGGTATTGGCAAGTGCGATCTAGCCAACAGCTCACAGATACAATGTGGGTATAGCCTACATGATGAGATTATTATGGACAAAAGGGCAAGATTATTTTTATTTGTTAAACAGTAGCCAAGCATCGATCATCATGTCACCAGAATAAGACGCTTGATATTTATTAAAAAAGGAGCATCAAGCTCATCACCGTGCAATTTCACCCCCCCGTGAAGTTCATCATAACTTATTTCATCTGTAGTCTAATAAATGGCATGCTTTTCCAAGTCGTGGTGTGAGGACCACACAACATGTCATCGCGTGGCTCCAACTTAACTTCAATATGATGGTTATCATATCTACATTTGCGCATAAAAGCGTTTCCACTGCCATTTATTGCATTATTAATTTGACCAACACAAAAAGTTCCCACCTTGTCTAGCGTATTTTGTTTTGTCGACATTTGGAAAGTTTACTTGCAAATTTGCTGTTTCCATCAGGCCTTTCATTTAAAAAAAATATCCGACGTGAACTTTACGTGCATAAAAAGGTTGGATGGAAACCTGGTTATGTTAACACAAAGTCGAGAACATAGCTTAGAAATTGTGTTATTTTTTGTAGATATATAAACTCATATGCATTTAATTTAAAAAAGAACACCATGAGGGTGGAGAGCAGAGAGTACCACAGAATATTTTGAAAAATATTGTTGTCACTATCTGGGCAAGCGGCAAAGCCGTAAACCCCTCCAATTTCTACAATTTATCTTCTTCAAGTCTGATTTTAAACCTAACCCTAACCTTAGCCATGCTGCTAACCGTATGCCTAACCCTAACCTTGAATTAAGATAAAAAAGATACATTTTGTTTTCATACATTTTTACGATATAGCCAATTTTTACTTTGCTGCTGGCCTATCTAGTGGGAATAGAAAAATATGACATGTTCATCATAGATTGTATGGTGTCCCAAAGGTTTAGACAGTGCTGTTCTGCTCTACATGAAGGTGACGACACAGAGTATACAGATAATTCACCAATATGGTGCTTGTCAACAGCACAGTTTATATAGCCTGTATAAAACCTACAGTTCTCTTTTCTAGTGTCAGGAAACCAATGCCTTGAAACACCTTTCTGGAAACCACTGGAAGTCACTCCTTGGCTACACTCAGCCCACTCTGTAATGGTCTCCTCTTTTGCCTCTATTGATGAGATGGTGTTCATCAACATCATTATCAACATAATCATGTTGTTTGTCTGAATGGAGCCTCCATGGGTCCACCTCTGTATTCTAGAACTACCTCAGCATTCTAAGACAGAGGCTGACTCCACAGCATCACATGACAGGCGGCTATAGTTTTTGCCTATTAGCTGAGTCAGTTAATGCTTGATCAAAGTCAAATCAAAGCCTCTCAAGTTCTCTGAGCCTGACTTGTACAGTAGCTTCTTGTTTTATACGTTGAAGTCTTAAAAAAAGAAAAATTGGGGGTGAGGTGCAGAAAGTGATGCCAGAGGCCCTATCTATTTGCAGGTGTGAACATCGTAGACTCGAACACACTCCTGGCAGCTGACGTAGCAGCACCAGTGGAAGATACAGTGGCACTTCTCCTTTCGTTTCTCCGTCTGGGTGTTGTGTCCCCGGCCACAGCATAGCAAGTCGCAGCCGTCAATGCCGTGCGACGTCAAGTTACAGGAGCGATCGCGTGTCCCGAACGAGCCTGTTTCTGGGTTGGGCTCGCAGAAGTTGGGTGAGCTCTCGTAGTAGACCAGGTCTCGCTCCGTGGGCGGTTTGAAGAAGTTGTACTTGCTTCTCAACGTCTCCACCCAGCCACGGGACTCCTTGTGCTTCTCCACCACCATCTCTGAAGCGCTGTCATACTTGTCCTTCATATAGTCTCCGATCACTCTGAAGTCAGGCTGGGACCACCAGCACGTCTTCACCTCACAGCTGCCGGACAGGCCGTGGCACTTACACTTCAGGAACATGTTGTCATTCAGAGACTGAGGGAGAGATAGACGCAGGGATGCAATTAGTTTAATGAATGTCAAGTCAAGTCTTACTAACACTTGGGGATCTTTATGAATGGTTTATCCATAAGGATGATATTATCAGTGATGCAGAGAGAGAGAGAAAATGTCTCACTGTTCGTCCCGCCTCGTTGTTGTGGCGGTTCATGGCGGAGCGCGCATCGGGCCGGTTCTCACGGGCGTCTGCAAACTCCCGGGACACCATGCTGCCGAACTCCACGTCCTCGCTGCAGCCACCCCACTTCCAGCCCTCACCGGGCGGGCCCTTGTGGCGCGTGTCACAACCACAGATGGTGGCCGAACCCTCCGCACAGGACCGGGTCACTGCGAACGCCACACCAGCTGATGCGATGGCATGAACAAATGCTGACTCACGCGTGGCTGTAAAGAGAGGGAGAGGTAGATGTCAGATTTGTATATGTATCGTATGGGGATGGGTGCATTCTTACAGACGTCAACAACCACATACGTTTTTACGCAACACATTGCTTGTAAGCAGCTCAGTTCTTATGTGAAGGATCTCTGTTTGTGAATGAGGATAGTTCATACAGATGTAGGAACTTAATTTGATCACTCTTTTGTTGCTGCGAATTTTCCCGCAGAGCAGGAAATGCAAACTTGTAATGTATTTGAGGTTTTAAAAGTATTCTAAAGTTTGTAATTTCCACTTTGAAATTTCAGACTTGATTTGCCCTAACGAGAAATGTATCAACCTCTACAAACATGTCCATTAATTATAATCTACATAATAATCCACATTTCCTGTTGCTGAAGGATTATTTTCCTGCTGTAGCAAACCGGCTCAAATTAAAGATCCTACATCTATATGGTTTACATACAGGTCCATACATCTGAAACCATGGCAGTGCAGATAATGATAAATTGTTAATAATAACTTTGCTGGAATGTACCCATTAATGTATCTCAAAAAGCACGTAGCAATTCAGGTCAGTGTCTACAGAACGATGATGTTGGCACCTGCTACTTTTCTGTGCTGTCCTGTATAATAATATATAAAACTGTAAATGTCACACATCAACCCTACCAAAGCAGACATTCCATTTACGTGATCATTCGGCCATGATTTGATTGTGAAACAATGCTCCACACATATCAAGCTCCGATCCACACACGTTCTATAGACAGTGTCACAGACATCTGTAATGGATGACTATGTTGACTGGCATGCCAATACAGTTCCATCCAATACAATCGGATCTGCTTGAGCAATCAAGGACAGTCATCTATCTTGGGTGTGTGTGCGTGTAGGAGAGGGAGGGAGAGAGCAAGGGATAGAGGGAGAGAGGTCTCTGTCTGTCTGACATAGTTTACTGATGACTCATCATCAGGAACTTCCAGGGAGATGAGAGGAAGAGACAGGTGTGACAGGACTATAATTAACAGACTCAATTAAGCTTTTGAAAGGTTAGGAAAATGGCCTCACACTATAAGACTAAGCTGAGACACAACAGTGAGAGAGAGAGAGAGAGAGAAGAGAGAGGGAAGGTTCAGGGATGTGTCGTACATGTCAAGGAAACTATAAGCATTTAATATGAGGTGCAATATTTCACAGAGGTCTCGTTGACGTTCCACAGTCCCTGCTTTTTACAGGATCCTTTATCCCTGGATATATGTGCTTAGGTCTTGTATGGTCTTGCACAATGACAAGAACAGAGAGACAGATAGGGAGAGAGGGTAGAAGAAGGGGAAGAGAGCGAGAGAAACAGGGAGAAGGAGAGCAAAAGGATGACGGAAGGGAAAAAGAGAGAAAGAGTGAGAGAGTTGGACAAGAAGAGGAAAAAAGAGGGAGAAAGAGGGAGGGAGTTGGAGAGGGAGAGAAAGAGAAAGAGTGAACAAATTGGGAGGGGTAGAGCGAGAGAGAGATAAGTAAATGACTAGGGGGAGTAGGTACTGTGTGAGCTCCTCCCAGGCTGCAGGTTTCAACCAGTTTGAGGAATAAGGGACATTAAGAACAATGATGCAACAGAGGTTTACTGGCATCCATTCTCCATCACACCCTCCCTTAGCAGGACTTTACCAAGAACTATTATGGTTCACTCTGGGATGTTGCATCTCAGCATTGAAACTAAAGGCTTCGGTTCGGCTGGCGCCTAGCCGAACTCAGCTAGGCGAACCGAATGAGTGTGCTCGCATACTCCCTTAAAAGACCTTCGCTTGAAAAACAAGATTTTATTTTTTTCAATTGAAAAAAGCGGCAATAGTACTTTGTCCATTTTGAGACGCCGTAGCCAGTATACACTTCCTCAAAATAGTCAGAATTAATCTTAGATAAGTCAAGAAATCTGTGATTAATTTTGACGTTTTTGCCCAGGAGATCTTAGTCGCTCAATTTTACATTTAACTAAGATGTTAGGTGCAGTATTTCCCAAGTGAACAAATGTGCATGAAAATGAGTGGTCTATCATTGAATGACAATAAACACTTAATTGAAGAATCCCTACTGTTGTCCAATGACTGATGAAGGTGAGTAGACTTTGGCTACCGAACTTCGGCTTGCCTCAAGTATTTTTTGGTATAAACGAACAGCAGAAGACAAAAAACTTGCCGAATACCAAAACAAACAAAAACGTCACCAAAATGTCATCATAATATATGCACAAACTGTTCAGAACTGTTTCGGATGGGAAGGTCTAGTATAGTATAACAGTCTAGTATAGATTAGTTGAACATCTATAGTCCAGTTGACATGTTACTGAGAGTTTATTGAGTATCTATAGATGGATTATCCAAAGAAGTGTTACCCAGCCTTATCCCCAGTATCTCTCATATCCTTTGCTGCTCCTTGCTCATAATGTTTTGAAATTGTGTGACATACACTACCGTTCAAAGGTTTTGGGTCACTTAGAAATGTCCCTTGTTTTCCATGAAAACATACATGAAATGAGTTTGAATAGGAAATATAGTAAAAATGCATAGGAAATGTAGTCATTGACAAGGTTAGAAATAATGATTTTTAATTGAAATAATAATTGTGCCTTCAAACTTTGCTTTCGTCAAAGAATCCTCCATTTGCAGCAATTACAGCCTTGCAGACTTTTGGCATTCTAGTTGTCAATTTGTTGAGGTAATCTGAAGAGATTTCACCCCATGCTTCCTGAAGCACCTCCCACAAGTTGGATTGGCTTGATGGGCACTTCTTACGTACCATATGGTCAAGCTGCTCCCACAACAGCTCAATAGGGTTGAGATCCGGTGACTGTGCTGGCCACTCCATTATAGACAGAATACCAGCAGACTGCTTCTTCCCTAAATAGTTCTTACATAGTTTGGAGCTGTGCTTTGGGTCATTGTCCTGTTAATCTTTTCTTTTCATTGGCCAGTCTGAGATATGGCTTTTTCTTTGCAACTCTGCCTAGAAGGTCAGCATCCCGGAGTCGCCTCTTCACTGTTGACGTTGAGACTGGTGTTTTGTGGGTACTATTTAATGAAGCTGCCAGTTGAGGACCTGTGAGGCGTCTGTTTCTCAAACTAGACACTCTAATGTATTTGTCCTCTTGCTCAGTTGTGCACTGGGGTCTCCCACTCCTCTTTCTATTCTGGTTAGAGCCAGTTTGCACTGTTCTGTGAAGGGAGTAGTACACAGCGTTGTACGAGATCTTCAGTTTCTTGGCAATATCTCGCATGGAATAGCCTTCCTTTCTCAGAACAAGAATAGACTGATGAGTTTCAGAAGAAAGTTATTTGTTTCTGGCCATTTTCAGCCTGTAATCGAACCCACAATTGCTGATGCTCCAGATACTCAACTAGTCTCAAGAAGGCCAGTTGTATTGCTTATTTAATCAGCACAACAGTTTTCAGCTGTGCTAACATAATTGCAAAAGGGTTTTCTAATGATCAATTAGCCTTTTAAAATGATAAACTTGGATTAGCAAACACAACGTGCCATTAGAACACAGGACTGATGGTTGCTGATAATGGGCCTCTGTACGCTTATGTAGATATTCCATTAAAAATCAGCCGTTTCCAGCTACAATTTATAACATTAACAATGTCTACACTGTATTTTCGATCAATTTGATGTTATTTTAATGGACAAAAAAATTGCTTTTCTTTCGAAAACAAGGACATTTCTAAGTGACCCCAAACTTTTGAACGGTACTGTATATACAGCAGATATGGAAAGCATAATAAAAACAGAACAAAGGGCAAATCTATTTGGTTGAACCCCATCAGAAAATGTCTTCCTTTGAAACATACAGATAGAACTTTACAAATGACAGCACATTTAATGTTGACTGTCTCCTTATTCCATGACCCTGAAGCAGTCTCTATGCGGTGGTTGGTAGTTGGAGGTATGAATGGTCTAAAGCTTGGGAGGGTGTCTTTTCTATTTCAATTTAAAACCACTGAGTCGCCCACTTTTATTATCAGGAAGCCAATAAACCATGGGTCAAACCCTTACGGCTTACTGACAATGATGCCACAGAGCAAAGAAAGGGGGAGAGAGGAGGGAGAAATGGAGGGATGAGACCAAAAGAAAGGAAAATAAGATTATCTGGGGACAAGATGAGAAAGAGAAGGCGAGACAGAGAAAAAATAACTAGGTCCTGACATCTAGGGGTGGGTGGTGGGTGGTGGGTGGGACAGACCAGGGCTTACCTGGAACAGAATGTGTCCGGGGGTGCCTAGTCTAAGTGGACTGATTACTTGTGACCCCCCCCTACCATACTTTGCCGGACCCTGGCATGGCAAGTGGTCCCAACGACCTGCTGGGGGGCTGAATCCCCTATTGTGCTGCCACTGTCACGCCGCGTTAGCCCCACAATGGCCCCAGATATTTTATATGAAATCTGCCCTAGCCAGTGATTAGTGGAGACCAAGTTAAGTCATAGCAACAGAGAACTATGCGTTGGCCAGACCCCGCATGTCGG